>NW_027495137.1:0-223067 GCF_021521415.1 Bidens hawaiensis | reverse complement strand
TTTGACGATTGACACCTTTGCAACTGCTAGTTTTATGGGATCGGTTAAGAATCTTATGTTTAGTTGGCATGTTTAATCCCATCAACACCATTGTACGCCATGCTTCAGTGACCCTATTCACATGGTTTCCAAATCAAGTCGTCCTACTTACACACACGTGTGAATTTGCACTGTGTAATGCCCCGGCTACCTTTCAAAGATGCATGATGAGCATCTTTTATGACATGGTCAGGGAATCACTTGAAGTTTTTATGGACGATTTTTTTATTTTTGGCTCAACATTTGAGTCGTGTCTCGTTGATTTAGAAAAAGTTTTAAACGATGTGTTGAGACAAACTTGGTGTTGAGTTGGGAAAAAAGTCACTTCATGGTGCAAGAGGGAATTGTGTTGGGTCATGTGGTTTCAAGTAGGAGAATGGAAGTTGACAAAGCTAAAATAAAAGTAATTTCATCTTTACCACCCCCGAAAAATGTTAAAGGGGTGAGATTATTTTTGGGACATGTCAGATTTTATAGGAGACTCATTAAAGGTTTTAGTGTAATTTCAAAACCTTTATGTAATCTTTTGGGATGTCCCCTTTGAGTTTACTGATGAATGTTTGCAAGCTTTTGACAGTTTGAAGGAGAAGTTGTACAAGCACCCATTCTACAATCACCGGTGTAACATTCGTTACTTTTCAAACCGACCCATTTTAAATTTTTGGTTTTGTTCTATTTAAATATATATATATATAATATATATATATATATATATATATATATATATATATATATATATATATATATCAAGTTTCATCTTATGTATTTCTATTATGTTTATAACCAACACGTTTTGATGTCTTGATGTATTCGTATATTTTGTTTAATATCTATACAATATTCCCAATAATCCAAGTAATTAAATCAATCATTATCATTCGATTCGTTTAATTTGCAAAACCTCGGAATTTAAAGTGTTACGTAAACGAGTCCCGAACTAGCCGAGCATAATACGAGAATAACTCAAGTTGGTTCCTTTTGTCACAATTATTTGACATCTAAAAATATAAGGTTCAAATGGTAACTATAGTTTAATTATGATTTAAAAGAAATATGAAAGTTCAAGGGTTAAATGTGTAAATTATGAATTTAAACTAATATTTAATACAAACCCAACTCCAGCCCATCCCTGCCCCGTGTTTTTCCGACCAAAAAGTCCGGCCGCCGGTTTCCGGCGCCAGCAACCCAAAAAACCACGTTTAACCTTCTTTTGATACGTTAAACTATCTCAAACAACTTTTCCATCATTGATAAACATTATTAAGCGCTTTAATTCGTCATTTATCAATCCATTAACTCGTATTAAATCGACACCCACCGGATTATACTCAAAATCATAATAACTCGAATTTAAACACCGAATGTTCCAATTGACACTATAAATAGAACCAACTCGTTCAAATAAAATTATATTAAGTTAAATAAAATTAGTTATAATATATATTTATCATTTTGACACCTAACAACCAATCTTTCAAACTCGTTTAAAATACATATATTGTTTTGTTCGTTAAACTTTATAATCAGTTAACACCTTCATTTTCAAAATAAAATCGTAACACCAATATTTTCGTAACCTTTATAATATTCAAACTTAATATTAAATCCCAAAATATTAAATTAATAATTCGTTAAAATTCGCTAATATATAAAAAATATTATAATATTCAACTTCATAATAAAATGTACATTCAACAACTCTAAATTCCGACAACCCGATTTATCTACTTTTATAAGACGTTAGTTAATATTAATTTTGTACTTTTAATTCTAGTTCGTGACGTTCAATTGCTTCGGTTTCATTTGTGCACTTTCGGTTTTATTTCAAGTTTGTCTTCAACTTCAGGTGAGTTTCTCACACCCCCCTTTTTACTTTTTTATTGTTTTGGGGGTAGCATATATATCCTATCAACAATTCAATTTCGTTTATTCATTATTTACAAACTACAATTCGCTACATGGACTTGTGTGTTTACTTGTTACTTGCTATAAATTACTTGCTCATGGATTACTTCAAGATAGTATGATTATACGCCCCCCCCCCCCTTTGCGCGCAATACATTTGTTGTTATGAGTGGAAAAAGGGCCTCATTATCCTAGTACGTTGGTGCACAATCCCAACTGGAAAGGACCTTACTTGCGCTTATCTGAGTACGCTGGTGCACAATCCCAGTTGGAAAGGACATTACTTGCTCATTTACACTTGTTCATGGAATTGTATGATTTTTATGTACGTATATCAAAACTTGTGTGAACTCACCAACTATCCATATATTTGAAATTATTTTATATATAGCTACAGGTACATATATTCGAAGTTGATACATGAAGAAACATTAGAAGTTAGGGTATATCAATAAATGGATAAGTTGTGAAATTGTTCTTTTAATTTTCCATGTATTTCTTGTTACAAACTTGTGTACTTGATGTTTAAATCAATTAATGATAATATTGTCACTTAATAGTGTCACATGTGTTTTGGGCAATCTGTATGTCACACTCAGGCATTACCGCTTTAGCTGGGGTGTTACAGATTGGTATCAAAGCCGTGACTATAAGATAGGACATTAGACGTAGTGTTCTAGTTAGTTATAGTTTATTTTTCTTAATTGCTTAGGTTGCATAATTAGAAATTATGTGGGCCTTATGTGATTGTTCAAAGCACTTAGTTGTTACTATTCACCGATGATTCAATTACTTCAATTACACAAGCACACACAAGTCCAAGGCTTATGCCTAAAAATAAAGATTTTTCCAACATTTTCAATTATTGACCTTCATTGTGGTGTTCCGATATTTATTCTTCTAAAAATGGTTCTTTATGGCGGGTATTTAGTAACTGTAAGGGGGACGTGCCTGTTTTCCGAAACTCTTGACACCAAGGTTATTGAAACCTAAGGATAAGCAATGCGTACAAATCCCAATCAGACGCGGGACCCGGTTGCTTATCTGGAGAGTTAGGAAAGAGCATGAATTCTATTAAGCCAAAGCATACCACTTTCAACGCTATATGAATCACAACTTTAAGTTTTCAAACGCAACCATGTTCTCTTTGTGAAAAGAATATGGTTGCACTTCTCTATGTTTTACAATGTGTTTTAACTGGAAGTCTGTACACGAATACCCAGCTTTCGGTTCGATTTAATTATGCATTTTTAAATGAGAATAGTTAAGTTTAAAAATTTTGTGACACGTTTTCTTTATTTATACGCTCAATTACGGATTAAACTTTTAAAAGTTTGCAAAGTAATAACCGAATTTCCAACGATTACCTTGTTATTTTACTATTACGTTTTAGAATTGAAAATTCAAAAAAAAAAGTTAGGGTGATACATAAATGGTTGAATTTCGATTTGATTACTATATTATTTTATTCATTTACTACTACTTTTTAGAATTGAAAATTTGAAAGGTCATGGTGATAGATGAATGGTCGAATTTCAATTCGATTACCTTATTTCCATATTTATTTACCCTTATGTTTTAGCGTGAAAAATTAAAAAGTCATGGTGGTTTATGAAGATTTGATTTTCAATTAGATTTCATTATTTATTGTAAGTTTAATATTTTTTCCATATGATTATTCAATAATTTATGAGGTTTTCGTTTATTGAAGGGTGAAAACTCATGACGTCTCACGGGGATTCCAATTTCTATTTCAAATTTGTTTCATGCGATTTCTTTTCTGTACTTGTTTTTATTGATGTAGCTATTAGTCGTTTTCATATTTACGTCCCAAGCCACGCAAATTCTTCACGTTTCGTATCATGCCTTCTCATTTTCCTAATTGTCGCACTCAACTCGCAAAATAACAACTCAAGATATCAAGCAAATGGCCTCCGCGATCCAGATAACCCCACGTTTGACCGCACCTACCTTCATCGTTGTAGTTAATTCAAACTCAAACCCAGCACCATTCTTGGAAACACAAACTAAACCCAACCGAAAAACGTCGCGCTAAAACACACCCTTTGTACAATTTGTGTAAATCCCACCACTTTACTTTCCTGAAATGTTGATATACTTTAATTTGTGGTAGATTCAATTACCACTTATTGCTAAAACCCACCCAAACTCAATGCCACTCGCCCATCTGCAAGACCTGTACCTAACCATTTGTCTCAATCACATGTTTGACCTCATGCTTCAAGCCTACTATCATTGCGTTGACCCTAGCACACCTGCTATACTTTGGAAGGCCTAACTTGGTTCCGCCATGCAATATTCTAACCTCGCATCCTTTGTCGACCTTACACGATTTTCCGGTTTCAATACTTAGATCTTTACAAAACTCATCAAACTCGTCTATATTTTCTTTTCCATACATTCCTACATTTTGTCTCTTTTACTAACACCTCGCGCTTAAACCCAAATCTTTGGCTGTTTTTTAACTTTCACTCAAATGGGTTTTTCTTTAGAAAATGATTTATTACTTCTATTACTATTACTATTAATATTATTATTATTATTATTATTATTATTATTATTATTATTAAAGTTATTAACATCATTATTAATATTACTACCACCATTATTATTAGTACCATTACCGTCATCATTATTTTTATCACCATCATTATCAATATTATTATTAATAAAATTTATTAATACTAATTATTATTATTAGTAATATTATTATTATTAGTATTATCGTCACCACTAATAATAATGTAATTATTTATTCAAACCATATTTAAAGTAAACTTCTTGTTCCAAACAAATGTTAAGCTCTTTAAGGTTATTTTTCATTCAACAAGTCGGATATCTTGACAATCATTTCTTTCCTTTCTACCTAGGCCGCGAGACAAAAGAAAACATTTGTTTTTATGTGAAAGTTTCATAAAATTTGCAAGTCTTTGCGATAGCTAAAAACTTTTTGTCTAAATAAATTTTATTTCACCATTAGGTTTAAAAGCATCACGATTTACAACCGATTTTCGTAAGATTAAGGTTCTCTTCTCATTCCCCTTCATTAACGCCAATGAGTTTCGGCTAAGAAATCATGGCACCACCTCCCACTCCAACCTCTCCTACCCAAAATAAAACGACATTCGAGAGACAAGCGTCGCAAGCTACATTCATTTTTCTTTATTTTCTCCTTCACATATGTTTTGAACTTACCCCAAAGTGATTTTTATCCACTTCTTTAGAATATTGTTAAGAAGTTCATTGATCCATGGTCCATATTCATTTATTTTTTTTTTACGAAAAGTAAATTTGTACATCATTTTTATTCGCTGTATTAAATCGGTGTACGCTTGTTATTTCAAATCCCGTGGTCTATGACCAATTTTCCATAAAAGTAACCATAAAGTGGAAATTGGGACTATGAACATGTATGTGTATATAGCTACCTAATAGAAACCGTATTTTCATATTATTTCTACGTTTCAATATCTGTGACCGACTCTCTCTTAATAAGTTCGTTTACTTTGAACTGGAACTGTGTCCCATGTACATGCCGAGTTTATGTTATATTATATTTTTTTACACAAATTGTTTTGTTTATTTTTGTACTTCTCTTTCACTCAATGTTTTTAATTGAACCATGTTGTTGTTCTTGATTTCATCAATCTCCAAATACTTTATTTTAATTTCGAAGTCCTAATTATATACTTGATAAGCACAAAGTTACTATTGGAAAATTTTCTTTTCACAAACTTAATCGATTTCAATATTTTAATATTAAAATTTTGCGTTTATCCATTTCATTTCAAGTTATTATCAATTTACATGTTTGTAAGATATAATTGTTTATTCATCTCAACGTTGCCATTGGTCACGTCGATGTTCTATTGGAGATTTTCATTTTTTTTAAAACATCATGATATTTTGATACTTAAAAGTTTCGTTTATCTAAGCTATTCTCGATCCCAATTCGTTAACCATTTACATGTTCGTATTTTGTTGGTTAAATGCTACGTTTACGTACCACGTTATTCTCGACCTCATTATTTCAATTACATATTAGATTTCAATTACATGTTACGATGTTCATAATTCTAATATTTTCATTCTTTAATTTCATTAACTTGTTTATTTCGTTTTCAACATCGTTTGTTTGGTTTAGACCACGATGATTTTATTTACTTGACTTGGTGTTTTCGCGTTGTCCTTGACCTGAATGGTCTATCAATGTGTTTTGTAATGTTTACCCTCTTAATTCATTTTTTTTTAATTATTTTCAACGTTATATATGAGAATTTTATTTATTTATGTAAGGTCTATATCTTAAAACCACACAATAGAGCAAGTTATATGGACCATCCGACGATAGAGGTAATTATGGGTCGACACGTAATTATCAAAGCCCTCGCATGGAAAATATAATAAGTCCGGTTGTGTGAAATAACTCGGAACTTGGAATGATTTTGGGGAACGGGGCAAAAAAATATGAAAAGGGCATGGTGGATACACCGCTGGTACATCCTATACATAAGTGTCCTTGTCATATTTCCTATTTGTGGCGTTCATTCGGGTCATTCAAAGATCGGCGTTACTTTATTTTTTATATATAAAATCTTTAAAACTTCTAACATCTCCGTATATTAGTTGTTCTCTTTTAAATTTTACTTTTTATTTTAATTTCGGGACAAAATTTCTAAAAGTTGTAAGTCCTGTAACATTCGTTACTTTTCAAACCCGAAAACCAGACCCATTTTAAATTTTCAGTTTTATTCTATATATATATATATATATATATATATATATATATTTCAAGTTTCATTTTATGTATTTCTATTATGTTTATAACCAACACGTTTTGATGTTTTGATGTATTCGTATATTTTGTTTAATATCTACACAATATTCCCAATAATCCAAGTAATTAAATCAATCATTATCATTCGATTCGTTTAATTTGCAAAACCTCGGAATTTAAAGTGTTACGTAAACGAGTCCCGAACTAGCCGAGCATAATACGAGAATAACTCAAGTTGGTTCCTTTTGCCACAATTATTTGACATCTAAAAATATAAGGTTCAAATGGTAACTATAGTTTAATTATGATTTAAAAGAAATATGAAAGTTCAAGGGTTAAATGTGTAAATTATGAATTTAAATTAATATTTAATAAAAACCCAACCCCAGCCCATCCCTGCCCCGCGTTTTTCCGACCAAAAAGTCCGGCAGCCGGTTTCCGGCGCCAGCAACCCAAAAAACCACGTTTAACCTTCTTTTGATACGTTAAACTATCTCAAACAACTTTTCCATCATTGATAAACATTATTAAGCGCTTTAATTCGTCATTTATCAATCCATTAACTCGTATTAAATCGACACCCACCGGATTATACTCAAAATCATAATAACTCAAATTTAAACACCGAATGTTCCAATTGACACTATAAATAGAACCTACTCGTTCATCTAAACTCATACCAATCAACACTTTTGTCTAAAACACACTCTTTAACCCAATTTTGTTCTTCCGAGTTCGTTTTCCAGCCGGCATAGTTCACCATCAAACTGAAACTTTTTCAGGCATTGTTTATATTCATTGTGATCACCTAAAGCCGTAGATCAAAACCCTAAGCTAATTTTAACAAACAAGGAACCCATTAATAGTTTTGAAAGCTAGGGTTTTATTGAAGAAGATGAACTTCTAGTATATTATATATATATTTTTTTTCCTTGTATCATAACGAAATTAACAATCTGGCCTACTAGTTAGTTAATATGAATGTGGGCATAAGGACCCGGGTTTGAACCCGGGTCAGGCCGTTTTTGGTTTTAATTTTCTTTTTAAACATTTTTTTATTATATATTCTACCAAATAAAAGTTATAAAAATTATATAAATCAAATAAAATTATATTAAGTTAAACAAAATTAGTTATAAAATATATTTATCATTTTGACACCTAACAACCGATCTTTCAAACTCGTTTAAAATACATATATTGTTTTGTTCGTTAAACTTTATAATCCGTTAACACCTTCGTTTTCAAAATAAAATCGTAACACCAATATTTCCGTAACCTTTATAATATTCAAACTTAATATTAAATCCCGTAATATTAAATTAATAATTCGTTAAATTCGCTAATATATAAAATAATATTATAATATCAACTTCATAATAAAATGTACATTCAATAATTCTAAATTCCGACAACCCGATATATCTACGTTTATAAGACGTTAGTTAATATTAATTTTGTACTTTTAATTCTAGTTCCTGACGTTCAATTGCTTCAGTTTCATTTATGCACTTTCGGTTTTATTTCAAGTTTGTCTTCAACTTCAGGTGAGTTTCTCACACCCCCCTTTTTACTTTTTTATTGTTTTGGGGGTAGCATATATATCCTATCAACAATTCAATTACGTTTATTGATTATTTACAAACTACAATTCGCTACATGGACTTGTGTGTTTACTTGTTACTTGCTATAAATTACTTGCTCATGGATTACTTCAAGATAGTATAATCATGCGCCCCCCTTTGCGCTCAATACATTTGTTGTTATGAGTGGAAAAAGGCCTCATAATCCGAGTACGTTGGTGCACAATCCCAACTGGAAAGGACCTTACTTGTGCTTATCTGAGTACGCTGGTGCACAATCCTAGTTGGAAAGGACATTACTTGCTCATTTACACTTGTTCATGGAATTGTATGATTTTTATGTACGTATATCAAAACTTGTGTGAACTCACCAACTATCCATATAGTTGACATTATTTTATATATATGCTACAGGTACATATATTCGAAGTTGACACATGAAGAATACATTAGAACTTAGGGTATATCAATAAATGGATAAGTTATGAAACTGTTCTTGTAATTCTCCATGTATTTCTTGTTACAAACTTGTGTACTTGATGTTTAAACCAAATAATGATAATATTGTCACTTAATAGTGTCACATGTGTTTTGGGCAATCTGTACGTCATACTCAGGCGTTTCCGCTTTTGCCGGGGTGTTACAACCGGATTAGTCAAGCCCGTTTGTAATCATGTGTGATGCTAGTGATAGCACGGTTGGAGAGGTATTGGGTCAACGAGTAGAGGAAAAGCCGGTGGTAATATAATATGCAAGCAAAACTTTATATGAGGCACAATTAAATTACACCACTACCGAAAAAGAGTTACTTGCGGTGGTGTATACCTTGGATAAATTTCGGTCGTATATTTTGGGAAGAAAAGTTGTGGTGTACTCGGATCATAGTGCGGTCCAGTATTTGATGGAAAAGAAAGACGCGAAACCGCGTTTGATTCGATAGGTGTTATTGTTGCAAGAATTCGGTCTTGAAATCCGGGACAAGAAAGGTTGTGAGAATGTAGTGGCGGATCACTTTTCTCGAATTCCACTATAATGTATTGACGATTCGATAGAGATAAACTAACGGTTTCCCGATGAAAAACTGTTAACCGTATCGACCGCTCCGTGGTATGCTCATTTTGTGAAATTATTTAGCCACAGGATCTATGCCAAGTCATTGGGTGAAGAAAAGAAGACAACGATTCATGGCTCAAGTGAAACAATATATTTGGGATGAACCGGATTTGTTCAAGATTGGTTAGGATCAAGTTATACGGAGATGCATTCCCGAGTCCGAGGTGTTGAAAGTTTTGGCTCATGCGCATGCATCGGCATGCGGGGGTCATTTTAGTGGTCAGAAAACGGGCTACCGGGTCCTTCAAAGTGGGTTTTATTGGCCCACCATTTTTAAAGATGCAAGTGAGTATGCCCGACAATGCTTGAATTGCCAAAAGTTGGGTAGTATCTCGAAACTGGATAAAATGCCATTGCAACCGATTTTGGTGTTAGAGATTTTTGATATATAGGGAATTGACTTTATGGGCCCGTTTCCAAACTCAAATGGATTTTTATATATCTTGGTTGTGGTCGATTATGTGTCCAAGTGGGTAGAAGCGGTAGCAACAAGAACCAATGACCATTCGGTAGTTTGCAAATTCGTTCAATCAAACATCTTTGCTCGGTTTGGTATCCCCCGGGTTATTATTAGTGATGGTGGGTCACATTTCAAGAATTTCAACTTTGGGAAACTTTTAAAAAGATACAATGTGAATCACCGAATTGCTACACCTTATCATCCACAAACAAGTGGACAAGTTGAAGTGTCCAATCGCAAAATTAAAGAAATTTTGATGAAGACGGTGCGGGTCGATAGAAAGAATTGGTCTTCTAAGTTAAATGATGCATTGTGGGCATATCATACCGCCTACAAAACTCCTATTGGCACAACTCCATATCAGTTAGTTTATGGGAAAGTGTGTCATTTACCAATGAAGTTGGCACATAGGGCATTTTGGGCGATCAAGAATGCGAATGCGGATTATAAGAAAGCGGGTGAATTGAGAAAGTTGAAATTGAATGAGATTGAGGAAATCCGGGATGAAGCGTATGAATGTGCTTCCGCATACAAAGACAAGCTAAAAAAGGTCCATGATGCAAAGTTGAGAAAAAGGACCTTTGAAGTGGGCTAAAATGTGTGGTTGTACAATTCAAGGTTGAAGTTGTTTCCGGGTAAGTTAAAGAGCAAGTGGATGGGCCCATATATCATCACAAGAGTGGGTAGTTTTGGTGATGTGGAGATAGAAGATGTTCAAGATCAAATGAAACAAGTGGTGAATGGTCAAAGACTTGAACCTTATTTGGAAGGAAAGGACATCAATATGCTAGGTGTGGATAAGGTGAGTTACTTGTTAAGCTCACCGGATGATGAAACAAATTAAGAAGCTAAGGTATGTTGTATATTTTAGTATAGGTTAATTAAGTTTTTATTCTAATTGTTTTTAAAAAATTACCTTCCTCGCTTTGGAGTTGTCCAAATCAAGTGTGGGGAAGTCTTTATGATTTTTATACCGTGTTGAGGGCAACTCGGGTTTTTCATGGGGGGTAGGGTAATTTTTAATTTTTTTTTTTTGAATTGGTAAATAAGTTTTTGATCAGTTTTGTTATTTTTGGTTTTTGTTATTTTTGAGTTAAAAAAAATAGGGGTGAACCGTGGACCACGGTGTAGACCATGGCCTACGGTGATTACCGTAAGGCACGGTTCAGGGACATGCCACGGTACGGTGGCCTCTGTCTGTTTTAAAACAATTACACCGTGACCCACGATGTGGACCGTGGGCCACGGTCCAGCTGATATGGACGAGCAGACTTGACTACACCGTGACCCACGGATTGAACCGTGGGCCACGGTCCGATCGTGACAGACATAAGGGAACCGGGTTTTGGGGTTACTAGATAATAAAAATTCAATTTTACATCAATTATACACCACACAAATCACCTACCTTCAATATTTACTTCAATTTCCATCTTCATCTTCCTCACAATCCACCTCTTTAAACCCTAACTCTCCACTTCAAACATTCATAACCTTCTCATATCTTCACCAATTCAACCGATTTTTGGGTCTATTTTGACTAGAATTTCACAAGGGTTTCAATTTTATCATTGTATTTGAAAGAATATCTTGTTTTGTTGGTCGATTTGGGGCAATTAAGTCCGAATATCGTGGCTTTTGGTTTATTTCGAAGCTTTCTTCATCTTCAACTTCTACAACACCAAGGTATGTAATTTATTTTCATTATTGATGGTGTATTGCAATGAAGTTTTAAGTTGTTCATAATTGTTTCTATAAACCCACTTGCTTGTTTGAGTAATTAGTAGAATGGTTGTACATTATGGTTGTAGATAGTGAATAATTGCTTGATACATATGGTTGTTTCATTGATTAGTTGGGAATTATGTGTTGAATAATTCTTGAAATTTTTGATAAATTGATTAACGAGTGATTATCCACAACCATAGTAACAAGCAAGTGTGGGGAAGTTTATGTTGAATTAACTTGGTTTGTTTGGGTTGTTTGTTGTGTATATATGGGTAGAACCACAGATAAAGGAAAGGAAAAGGCAACAATTTCTAGCGGTCGAGCAGCCCAAGCAAAGAGGCAAAGAATGCAGGAAGAGCAAGCGCGGGTATAGGTGCCAACGGTAAAACCCACTTGGAGAGGTGGGGTATTGTCGAAGTACGCCTTGGAATGGCAAGCCGTGTTGTTTACTAATGAAATGGCCACGTTGAAACATTGGATAAAGGGGTACATGTGTGAGAAAGAGGTCACGTATCCCGGGTTTGAGGCATTTGGGATAGTGGAAAGATTTAAAGACTTAGGTTGGGAAGCAGCTCTAAAGTGTTACGATGAAGAAAGTAACACTTGTATGATAAAGAGATTGAAGAGTGGGTGTCTACATTGAGATGTCCCCCATATAAGAAGGGGTATGACATGAAATTAATTGGAACGGTTGGGGGACATGAAGTGGTGATGTCCTTTGACACATTCAATCTAATAGCTCTTTTTGCCAGTAAGCCGAGCAATACATAAGTGTACCCGTCTGCCAAGGATTTGTTGAATGTCCTGACAAACACCCTCAATATTACAACATGCTAGTGAAGGTTCTTAAAGGAGATAGAGGTTTGAGTGATCAGATTAAGAGAAAGGATCTTAAGGTTGAAGCAAAGTTATTGATGTCTATTTGTCTGTACAATGTGGTGCCCCGTCGGGGGGACATTTCGGTAGTAAGGAATCATGATATTCCCATCTTGTACGTGTTAATGTGCGGGAAGCCTCTCATCTCGTTCCGATATTTAGTAATGCAAAACATTTGGATCAGCCGGGAAAGTAACAAGCGGAAGTTAATTCCGCATTTTCGACTGATCACAACGTTACTAAAATATCATGGTGTGATAACTGAGGACTCGGTGGGGATGACCAAGGTATTCAAAATTTCAAGTTATCGGATTTACCTGGTTGGGTCTACACGAAAACCGATAGACATCACGAGCTTGCGGGTGATAATGTAAGGTGGAGAGTAATAAGAGAGGATGTAGAAGTTGAGGCGGATGAGGAAGTTGAGCAAGTAGAGAAAATGGGTGAACCAAACTTCATGGATATGGGTGGCGGTAGCAGTTCCCAACACAGGGGTTGGGATTATTCGGCTGGGTACGACTCGTATGGTAACAATTGGGCCCATGTGGGGTCAATGAATGAGGTGGTGGAAAGGCATAGGTTTTCCACGTACGAGAATTGGTCGGATGAGTCGTGCACATTATTTCACCATCAGACCTTTATGGGGGCCTATGCTGAGCGGGCCGAAAGAGAGGCACGACAGGTTAGAGATGTGGAACCATGCCAATGCTTACGGGCGAGAGCATGAGATGAATATGAGATACTTGGATGATAGGAATCGGAGGATGCATGATCAATGGCATGCAGGTGAACCGGTTGTACCGGATCCACCAATCGTAGATTACATGACCCTACCTCCATATGACGGTTCGGTGCGCTATCCTGAACCACCTCTTCATTATTCCATGTGGGTCAGCCCAATGCAGTTAATGGCACCACCATCACCACAAGAAGGAAGCAGCGAAGGCGACGGGGCGTTTAACTTCGGCTTGTTCTCAAATTTCATGACATCTATCTTTGGGCCGGCCCACCCGCCTTACAACTGATTGAGCCTTGTGATTTCAGGTGAAACCTGTTCTGTTTATTTCTGTATAGTTGTTTTTATTTGTGTTTTAATTTGTTTTTGGATGGATGGGTGGAGGATGGAATACTTATAACTAAGTATTATGGGTTGTGTTGAAAAGAAGGTTGTGTTTAAAAAGTAGTTGGTTTCATTTTTTTTCTCAAAACCGTACATTGGGGACAATGTATCCCAAGTGTCGGGATGAGGAAAATTTCATTTATTTTGAAAAATTTTGTTTAAAAAAAATTAAAATAAAATAACAACATAAAAAAAATCTGAAAAATAGAAAATGTTTTTTAAAAAAATGTGTTTAAAGAAACCGGAAAGTGGTAAGATGGCGGGGCAAGGTTTTGGTCCATTTTCATGGTCACAATTCCCTAAGTAACATGTTGCCTAGTTGTTAAAAAGGAGGTTGTTTAGTATTCTAATTAAGGCTAGCATGCTTTCGGTGCAATAACTTAAATAACATGTTGTTTACACTTGCAAGTCGAGAAAATAAGTACTGTTAACGAAAGTTGAGATTTCTCTGATAGAACTTGTGCAATTAGTGCATTTCGAGATCTTAGCTTGACATGAGTGCAAAAGTGATAGAGGAACTTAGGTTAAGCCTTTTCTGGATGAGTGCGAGTGTGGGTTCTGGGTGTTGGGCCTCATACATTACATATATGAGCGTGGATAATGATAGGGGCGGGGGGTTGGGTCCCTTAGAAAACATTTCCGGGCCAATTATTATTTCATTTAATCAACCCCGGTGTTATATTGCGAAACGATCCGAGTTAATAGGTTTCTATGTAATTGTTTTAGTATTTGTCAATAAGTTGTATTAAGCATTATGTTATCATGCTTACAAAAAAAGTTTGTATTAAAGTTGCAATGTTCAAATATGCAATGTTCAAGTATTATATAGTCAAAAAAAATGAGAAAATGATGTTACTGATGTATATAGTTGTTTATTTCATTGTTTACTTAGTCTGTTTGTAATAAGTCGGATCGGGTCGTTTGAGCTACTTTCAATATTCCTTTCCATACCCTTACACTTAGCCTCATTTCAACCCGTTTTAAGCCCTCTTTATTTGCATTTGTGTTAAAGCATTTTCATAGGTGGAGATTTGATAATTGCACAAGCGTATGTGAGGAGAATTGGTTATATGTGTAAATATGTGTTATGTATGGGTAAAAACTGAAAGCAAGTAAGGTTTGGTTAGAGATCTATGGTTTAAATGGAACATCAAGTGAACTAGTGCAACCGATAAAAATAAGGGAATAGGGTATGATTGGTGGCTACAAGTTGAAAATAATAAAAAGTTTGTGTTGAGATGTTGCTTGAAGGCAAGCAACGGGTGAGTGTAGGAATGTGACGGGTGGTCCATTGGACAACCCTTAAGTGATTTAAGACCGTAATAATCATGTATTGAATTGGTTTATCCTGTTGAATTAGATAATTGTGGTGTTTTTGGTGAATTATAGGTTCAAAGGAGGTTCCGGGGCGATTATGATGTATAACGAAGAAACCTAAGAAACCGGAGACGTGAGAAAGGTCAAAAGAGGTGAAAACGGGAATGCAAGGCTAAAGTCCACCGTGACCCACGGTTGAGACCGTGGGCCACGGTCCAAGATGTTAAATGTGGACAGAGGCCATCGTACCGTGGCCTCTATTTCACCGTGAAGCCCACCATGACCCACGGTGGAGACCGTAGGCCACGGTCCTGTATATCCAGGAATGAACCGTGACTCATGGTGTGAACCGTGTGCCACAGTTCGGTTCGTAACTGCCCTATTTCCTTTGTTTATTACTCGTTTTTGGGCTGTCTTTTCACTTATCCTTCATTCTAAACAACTTTAGGGCGAATTTGGAGAGCAAGAACAAGACTTTGGTGATTATAATCATTCGTTTGGGTTTGTGATTCGTACGATTAACCGATTGATGTGATGATAAATCAAATTATATTTGTCTAAACTTCTTCGTGCTTTCCCTCGGATTGTAAGGTTTATTATGTTTGTTTGGTTGAATGTTTAGACAATTTTTGAGATGTTAGTTTGATCTTATTGATTAAATTAGTATGGTCTTGATGAATTGATTGTTAATTTGTTAGTTTATTGAGTTCGTGTTCTAAGCCATAAATTCTTGGTTTTGTATGTAATCGAGATTAATCGGGAGGGATACGGGATTAGATAATCTAATTGACATTTGAGTGATTATCTTGCGTTATATAATCCAAGTACTTGATCTTCATTTATCTCAATCATTTTCATAAACACGAACTTTATCTAATGTTCATCTTAGTTTAAACATTAACTGTAATATTCATGGAAACCTGAAACCGCGGGAAAGGCATATTTTCTCAAATCAACCAACAAAATACGTGAGTTTATTTTCTGCACTTAGTTTTATAGTTTAATTATAAAGACACTTAGTAACGCATTTTCCACAAACTCCATGTGTTCGATACCCTCTTACCACTATCTAACTAGTTGTATTCGGTTTATTTTTGAGTGAGTATTCGATCTCACGTCACCCACCACACCCTGGACATGCCACGCCGCACGGCCAGGGCAGGAGGGTCAGGTCGCACGAAGCCTAGTGAGGTCTGCAGCATGTTACGGATTTTCCTTGTTGTTTTGTGCTTTGCTTGTTTGTTTAACCAACCTATTTGCATGTAAATATGAAAGAGAACCTTGCGAAGAAGCTTTGACCCTTACCCTATAAAAACACACCCATATCCTTCATTTTACACTTGCTCATACTCCAAATTCTCTCTCAATTCTTAAGATTCAAATGTTGTTCTTCATATTCTTGGTAGTTTGACTTCCCAAGTTAAACTAACAATAGTCTTTCATTTTAATTAACTTTCTAACTCTTATTAATACTTGAAGCTTATGGCACAACATATATATAATATGCACCCCTTGTTACCTTTGGTAGTTACTTATCCGGCCCCGGTTGGTTAAGTTTCGGACCTCGTAAGGCAAGGCTTCATGGAGGACTTCGTGTCCTTGATATATATATATACACACACTTATATAACTTGTTTATACATACTAACCATGCTTAACTTCTACTCATTTTAGTTTTTTTTTGTCATATTTATAAGTTCCATGGTTAAGGGTTCTAAGAGTCTAGCATCGGTTTAACCGTAAATAACTCTAAGCCGTAAACCGAACTTTGTTTACTACTTTTTGTTAAATACTTGTTTAAACATCTTTAATGTTAGCTTTAAGTTTATAAAATCATTTCTATAAGTTCTATGGTTATGGGTTTGTAGAATCTTACCTCGGTCTTAACCCGAACCAAGATCCGAACCGAAAACCGAACTTTTGTTTAAAGACTTTATTGTTAACTTTTTGGTTGTAAAACTTAAGTATTTTCATTTGTACATTATTATACAAGTTCTTTGATATTTGGGCATGTGGAAACCATCTATGAACTTATTGTGAGATGTAAACCAAACCGAACTAAACCGATTTTCACTCGCTTAAGACACACAAGTGTGTTTTTAGCTATCAAGACTTGTATATTTTTTTATAAATAGTTTACAAACAGATTTTAATTATTTTCTTATGTACATGGAAATGTTGGGTCCAACTTGATCTCAAAATAAAGTTGGGACCGACAAAACCGAACACTCGCTTAACGTACGTTGTCAGTTCTAAAACAATAGAACTACATAATTGGTTAAGTATTATTGGATTTTTATGAGTTATCTCATAACATTTAATATTTTGGAAAGTTGACTATGGTTTTGACCAATTGTCAAGACCCGAACCAACAACCCGAACACTCGTTATAACCCATTGTACTATGTTTATTTTATAGGGGTTTGTATTCTTACATTTTACCCACCTTATTACTTAACATAGGTTAAGTAAATATTAAGGTTAGATACTTTAACCCGGTTTCGAGCAAACTTACATTTTAAAAGGTCATTTTTATAAATTCTTGAATAGTTACGTTTTAAACCTAAACTTCAATTGTTTACATTTCCTATCTTTATATTTTAAAATTTCCTAAAACAACCTTTCTAATTCAAGACTTTCTTTTATTTAAGCTTTGTTCGTTAAACCAGTCGTTCTGTTTAAACTTCAAAACATCCATCTTTCAAGTTTATTACTTGAGCGTGAGTATTTTCATACCCCGTTTTCCATCTTTCGTTTTGGGGGTGACATTTCATACTTATTCAAACTAAATGCTTTATACTTGGGTCTAAAACCACAAACGTCATTGTATACTTTACTTAAATAAATGCTCGATTCGGTGTTCTATGCTTACATGATTATATGCTTATGTGTTTACCGCTTTTGGTTGGAGAAACAATTAAATCCTAGTCTATTTGGCACCCCCTTATAGCAAGGTGTCGTTAATGTATTCTTATTAAAGGTAACTATAAATCCTAGACTATATGGCATCCACTTATAGCTAGGTGTCGCTAACGTAATTCTATTAGAGATTTTATCTTTTTATCCAAATTATTGTTTTTATTTATTGTTTCGTATGCAAGTTATGGCATTTTCTTATTATACAAACTTGCTCAAAACTATGAATTGCTCACCAACCTTTGTGTTGATAAACTTTATTTTATGAAATGTTACAGGTTTGCATTTAGGTTGATTTGGGATGGTGAAGAAAACGTCATCAAGACCTTTAGGATATTAGTAAAATGAACAATATATGATTTGCTATATTTTTTTATATTTATCTTATGAATATTGTTATGTGACATTTCGATGTTGTGAAATTAAATGGGTTTGTTAAATATTGTCGCTTTAAATAGTGTCATGCGCTTATGGGCAATCCGTCGCAACCCGGCATGTTTCGCCGCCTTTGGTCGGGGTGTGACAGATTGGTATCAAAGCCCTGACAATAGGATAGTTGGCTAGACATAACGACCTAGTATTGTTATGCTAAAGGTCCTATACGTGTGCTTATACGTGTTTACTCTATTTTGATTGTTCATATCGCATGTTATTTATAAATTTCTTTAAAATTCACCAATATCATAAATGTTCACATACACACACTTTCATATTATTTCCAAGGTATCCTTGCCTTAAAAGGCAAAAGTAGATTTTCGTTGTGTTTTATGAATTACAAGATTAACTTGGATCCCGTTGTTTCAAATCCATTAAAGGTTGCGTTTATATTGGGTTTGTAGCCATCATAAAAAATGAGACATTATAAAACGACCATTTGACAAAAAAATTACATGAATCGAAGGTGATTTACTTACCTGGGATGGTTGGGTTAAAGTGCTCGTTTTCTAGGCGCCACAAATCGTGTTATACATGTCAATACTTTAAGTAGTCGAATGCGAGGGTTTCGGTCGTCATCCTAATTTTCGGTGTTAAAACAATAGAACTACGGTGGTTCGTAGACAATTGTGTTGACATGACGTTGTATCTCGATTTATTGTGTTATTATCGTTATTTGAGTCGAAAACATGAAAAAGACGCGGTGGTTCGTGCACATGTTTAGACTCCAACGTGGTGTTTTATAAACTTTTTAGTGTCGGAATATCAAATCATGGTGGTTCATGTACGATTTTCCGACTATATAAATCTCAAAATCTCAAATTTTCAAGCTTTAACCTCTTAAAAATTATTTACGTTTGTTTTCGGTTTTGTTATTATTATACAAAATTTTATATTTTATCTAACACTAACATCTTCTCCTTGCTAACTCTAGGATTCACAATCAAAAATTCAAATCTTATTTTATTTTATACACCCTCATATTCGTTTCTTTTTACCCAAAACTTATCCCATATATTTATAATCTTTTTTTAACATGCCTCTGGTAAGCCGTCATCCACGCAAGAACTCCAACTTAACTTGTAACCCAAATCCAAGCTACCTAACCTCCTCCACCCGTTGTTGCACCCGTTGAACCCAAACCCGTATCCTACCCATACAAGCAATTTACTAGTGCCAACCCAACCGAATTTTTGGGTACGAACTGTGTGACTACCTTGTTGCAATGGTTCGAGTCCATGGAGAATGTGTTTAGATACAGCGAGTGCCCCGAAGCGAAAAAGACAAATTTCGCTTCAAGCATGTTTAGAAAAACCTCTCTAACATGATGGGGTAGTGTTATGCACCTCCAAGGGTCAGAAGTGGCTATGGCTCTTCCATGGTCTAACCTCAAGCCACTTATAATGAAGAAGTTTTGTCCCAAACATGAACTTCAAAAGCTCGAGGAGGAATTTTGGAAACTCAAGAAAGATAGTGGTGATAACGCCGCCTACTCACTCCGTTTCCACGAGTTGAGCATTCTCGTCCCTCACTTGGTTACCCCGGCTGAGCATGAGCTTGAAAAATACATTGGGGGTCTACCGATGCAAATCCGAGAGTCTATTATGAGTAGCAAACCCATGAACCTTGAGGACGCCATCACTCTAGCCGGTGCACTATCGGAAAACCATGTAAAGGCGAGTACCCTAACCCTCAAGAAATAAAGTGAGAAAGTGTAACAATTCCGGCAAATTCAGGTATACCCTAGCCGGAATATACTATTTACGTGTTAATTAATATTGAATATATGGATTATAATGTGATTATACGAGTATATAAGATTCTCAGTACGAATTATACTCAAATGTACAACTAGTCGTATCGGAATTACGATTAATCGATGAACGGTTATTGAAACCCGAACGAATCGGGAATTACATTGTAGACGAAATATATAATGTTTAGTGATGTTTACGAAGTATTAAAGCTTCGGGATAAGTGAATTATAGCACAGAAAAAGGATTTCGATTTATTAGTACGTCGGTACGATAAACGAAACCTTTAACATCAAACCAAGCAAGAGACGATCGATCAAGCCGAAAAAGATGCACAATTACCGACAATACGATGTGTTAAGTCATTAAATGTCATGGTTTAAGTTGTTAAAGTTTTTAAATCAGTTTTATATAAATTTCATTTTTAAGCCGAAAAACGACCGTTTTGGCCTCGTTTTAAACCGAATTAAGTGTTTAACCGAAAAACGAACTGAACCAGATTATCCACAACATTATCCGGATTACACAATCCAAGTTTGTGGCCAAGAATGAAGATGTGGGTCCCACCCCACACCCTAACTTGGACCGATCGGTCCTATTCACACACTTACACATTTCATTTTTCTTTTTTCTAACTCTCCAACTCCAAAACCCTCTCAACACACTTCAACCTTCATCCAAATCATTGATTTTTAACAAGAATCATAAGGTAAAAACATGGTTTTAATGGTTGATTCTTAGTTTTGATTCTATAATCTTGAGAAAATGAGGTTTCAAATGAAAAATGGGTGAAAACCCGAGATGAAACCGATTCTAGCATGATCAAGTGATGTATACAAGTTATACAAGGGATCTTGGTCCAAGAAAGGAGTTAAAAGAGTCAAAAACGAATTTTTACGGTCAAAATCTTTGTTTTGATGTTTTAATCGAAACCATGAAAGAAATGGCTTGATTGTGGGTATAACTTGCTTGGTGTGGTGTTGTTGTGCTTGTAGGTGTTGTATCTAGTGGCTAGCAAAGGCTAGAAACCAAGATCTTTGCGATCTAACGCTAGAAAACACAAAGTAGTTCGGTTTTCGTATGATTTGGATAATTTGGACAGATTGTGATAGACCTTGAGTTGGGTCACGAAATTTCACAGAGATGATCTACACATGAAAATATGAGATCTGTGAATTTTTGGTAATTTTTGGATAAAGGATGAATATTTGGTGAATTTAATGCTCGGTTTTGGCCAAAAATGGTGAAAAATAGCTAAACATCATGAAAAATTCTGGAAAAATTAAGATAATCTTTTAATAACATATAAAAGTCACACACAAAATTTCATGTTCATTAGAGAAGTCTAAGTAGGCTTTTCGGTAAAACGAGTTCTAGGGATTTCTAGCTCGGTTTTGGTAAAAATGGCATGAAAAATGAGTTTTGAGTTCTGGAAAAATTACAGGGAACTATGTAGGTGACAGGGGTCATACCAGAAAAATTTGGGATTTTTCGAAGGTCGTTTGGTATTTTCGACATATTTGGTGTTTAAATGACGTTTAAAAATGGTTAAATAAATTTTAGATATAAAAATTAATTCTGGAAAAATTTTATAAAATTCCTTACTGTCAAAATATGGTTTGTACAAAATTTCAAGGTCCGAGACTAAACGGATATTTATTTGTGCTAAATGGAACTTAAAAACTAACTTTTAAAGCTTAAAACGAGTAAACCGGCAAGGTTCGCCTAAGCGAGCTGACTGGTGTTTGAAAACCTTAAAAATGGATGATTTTTATGAACTAAGTTAATCAAGTAAAAATAAATCACCCGAAAATAATTCGGATGATTTGGGTAATTTTAGCCGATTTAACCGTTTCCGGTGTATTAAAGGCGGAAACGGGCCCCGCGGCCAAACGGGGTGTCTAACCGAGCTCTAATTTCACCACTTTAATGAAAATATCAATAATGACTATTTTCGGGACGTATGTGGTCAAACTCATTTTTTGAATACATAAAGACGAATAACCGTGCTAGGCACGCAAAACGAGGAAACAAACTATCGGTAGTTTTGACTAAAGAACTCTAAGTGATATCACAATCTAAGTCCTGAGAAGTGTATCGGGGTTAACATGGTCCCCGGATCGTGTACGGTACTGGGTTAACAGTGTCCCCGGACGTACCGGTTAACACGAACTTAAGTTATATTGATAGAAATTGTGTAGTAACGATTTGGGGATCGTATTACAGATCTGTACCAGTAGTCGTGCACCGTAGTACGTCTTTGCTCACAAGAAGGTGAGTTTTCACGAGCCCCTTTTACTGAACTGTTTTAAATATTTTCCCGGGGCGGAAAGCATGTTTTTATCAAAGTGTTTAAGTACATGCTGATCGCATGGAAATGAACGTATTTATATAATGTTTATTGTACGGGAATCGTACGGTAATGAATTAAGATGGTAATTGTCTGAGTTGCTAACAGTGTAAGGCCCGAAACAGTGTTCTGGGGTAACCGAGTTCCCAGAGGTTATTAAATGTGTTTCTGGGGTAACAGAGTTCCCAGAGGTTATTAAATGTGTTTTCTGGGGTAACAGAGTTCCCAGAGGTTATTGGAAGTATTCTGGGGTAACAGAGTTCCCGGAGGTTAATCGAAATGTTTTGGGATTAACAGAGTTCTCACTTGTGGGCTCAGCATAATTACATCGCTTATTTATGATTATTATAATGATTTGTTATGGTTTATTTAAATTAGTGAAACTCACCAACTATTCGTAGTTGACCCGTTTTCTTTACATGCTTTCTAGGTACACTCAAATCGGAATGAGTGATATGTGTTCGATGCTGTGTGCTATTTTGTGGAAGTCTAGAGATCTATATTTTGCATTAAATATGTTAATGTACTATCGGTAACACTTATGTGATAACGCTTAGATGGTTATGAAACTCAGAACAATGTAATACGTTTAAATTAATGTAGTGGTGTTTTCTTTATAAACAATGCTGTTGATATCAGATGTGTCTGTTGCATCCCGTGTACATTTCCGCTGCGGTTACGGGGTGTTACAGAACTTGGTATCAGAGCCATTGGTTATAAAGAATTAGGATGTCTTTAAAAGATACCTAAAATATAACCAGTAGCTCAAGTAATATAGGATCTGAATATCAACTAATAATTTATTGTGACGAGATCGGGATGAACTTGGATGGACAAGTGGGTTATTATGGTCCGGAACATAATAACAGACTTGTCTACACGAGGGAATTCAGGGAAAGTCACGGGGGACTTTAATAGGTAAAGTTGGCAACATACGTGCAAATATGTGATAATATTGTTATGTGGTCAAGTTGTATAAGTAAGTGTATATTAATTTGATTATGATTTACACTATGGAAAGGACTATATGGTTGCTAACTTGTGTACAGGTAAACATATCAAGATCACGAAGTTTATCTGTAGAGGAGGACCCGGAGGAGGCCAGTTCCGGGGACTCTAGGAGTGTACGCTTAGCTTCCAGCACCGAGCCTTCTGAGACTAGCCTTAGGAGTGCTAGCTTGTCCTCCCCTGCTAGGGTTACCAGGTCTCCCACCCCACCCGCACCTCAGGTCACCCTCACCCCTCCCAGACCCGGTCCCCGCCTCACGGCGCGGATCAGTGTCCCGTATGTTTCACCTACCTCTACCCCACCCAGATCCACTTACCACTGAGGCGAGTCCTCCCGCCCCCAGCCCGGGCCTGTGCCGCCACCTGTGTGGGGTACCCCCAGGCCAGTGAGGGATGAGCGTCCCTCCACCGAGGCGGCGTGGCTCCGGGTGCTCACCGAGCGGATGAATGAGCACACCACCGCCTTGACGGTGGGTATTCAGAGGATGAACCTCTTGGTGGATTGCATACTGGACAGCCAGCATGCGATCGCGCAGCTGAGGAGGGAGGACGCCTACTCCCTGGGGTTGATTGACCGGATGGAAACACGGATCCGGGGTTTAATGGCAGTGATTGTGGGGATGGCGGCGGTGTTGGTGTGGTTGATATACCACCGTGTTTAGATCATGTTAGGGTGGTGGTAGTCAGGGACCGCTTTTTGATACTCGGTGTAAGCAGTTAGTGGTGATGCTAACATAGAGTGAATCTTGGGTAGTTATAATACAACCACTGGCCCTTAGGAGGGTCTCTTTTGGGGCATATCATTATAGATACTTTTGGGTATCATTCAAGCACTGACCCGTTGCGGGTTATGTCGAGATGATGCCGACATAGGCCCTACGTATGAAAACTTAACTAATGTAATAGTGACAGGAAAGTAAGATGAACGGATGTTTGTGTAATATGTACTAACGTTTATTAATGAATGGAATGTTTGTTGTGTTTTATGATTGGAACTTGTATTGATTATATATATTTTCTTGAATGTTGTGTAGAATGGCACCAAAACGTTCAGCCCAATTGTCGGAAGTGGACGTGAGCCATCTGATTGCTCGCCAGTTGGAGGCGGCGATACCGGATATAGTATCGCGCATCGCCGCCAGTATTAACAATTCGACCAATCCAACCCCTCCGAGCAATCAAACGACCACCAATAATAACGGGGAACAAAATGCTAATCCTCCACAAAACGATAACACGATTCCGAGTAATGACGCACCGCATACGGTGGTCGCTACAGACAGTAAAGGCCCTATACCTACTGTAGAGACGAACCGTACTGAAACGATTCCTGCATCCAGGGGATGTTCGATCAAAGACTTTATGTTGTGCAAACCTCTAGAGTTTAGCGGGTCTGAAGGACCAAATGGGTTAGTTAAATGGATCGAGAAAATAGAATCCGTTGTGAACATCAGCAACTGCCCCGAGGATTGTGTCGTTAAGTACGCCACCTGCACACTCACGGACCATGCCTTGACATGGTGGAACACCATAGTGCAGACTCGCGGTCAGGCGACGACAAACCGCATGACCTGGACAGAGCTCAAGGCTCTTGTATTGGAACATTTCTGCCCGAGAAACGAATTGCAGAAATTAGAAATTGAATTGTGGAATCTGGAGATGCAGGGGGCGGACCACTTGGGTTATACGAACCGGTTTAATGAGTTGGCGCGATTGGTACCATGGATGGTCACCCCAGAGTCAAAGAGGGTGGAGCGTTATATTTGGGGGCTAACTCCAGTTGTAAGGAGTATAGTCAATTCTGGGGGACACCAGACGTATGAGGGTGCGGTGACGCAAGCTGGTATCGTTACGTATGATTTCGTAAGAAGCGGGTCACTGAAGGTGGCAGGAGAGTCCGCTGGGGGGAAGCGGAGTTCACATGACCATAGGACCCAGGAAAAGCAGCAAGGTAAACGTGCTAGACCCACTGCCCAGAACTACGCCATGACTAGTTCGGGCGGAAGGCAAGAACCGCAGAAGGGAACGTTTCCTAAGTGTGGGAAATGTGGTTACCACCATGGTGGCGTGTGCAAAGAGGTGGTGTGCCACCGGTGTGGCAGGATTGGACACTACGCACCCAATTGTAAGACAAATCTGAACAACCTGAACCGTCAACCGCAACCTATCCGTGCGCAGCCATTTAAGACCCAACCAGCCCGACAGCAGAACCCGCAAGGAAACCAAATGGTGACCACCAGCCGTGCTTGCTATGAATGCGGCAGCACGGGTCACTTCAAAAGACACTGTCCGAAACTGAACCAGGGAGGAAACGGGAGGCAAACCTCGGGTCAGGCATCGTCGTCCAATCCGGCGCGAGGCCGAGCATTCGTGATGGGGGCGAACAAGGCACGCCAGGACCCCAGCGTAGTGACAGGTACATTCCTCGTCTCTGATCATTACGCTTCTGTATTATTTGATACAGGCGCCGATAGAAGTTTTGTCGCCGTTAGATTCCTGTCGATAGCAAACCTTCCTATTGGTGAAACCATAGAACCTTACACCGTAGAAGTCGCTAACGGTAAAACCATGATAGTTAATCAGATAGTTCGGAATTGCCCTTTTATTCTGAACGAACAATCCTTTCCGATTGACTTGTTACCGGTAGAATTGGGTAGTTTTGACGTAATAGTGGGAATGGATTGGTTAGCACGTAACAAAGTAGAAATAAATTGTGAAAAGAAAATCGTCAAGATCCGGGTGTCGGATGACGAGGAGTTATTAGTGCAAGGAGAAAAATCCGGCACCATGATACCATTTATATCCCACCTCAAGGTGTTAAAATATATACGTCAGGGATTTGTGGCGTATCTAGCGAGCCTGACGGCCACTGATTCTGAGGAAAAACGGGTGGACGATATTCCCGTGGTACGCGAATTTCCACAAGTTTTCCCAGAGGAACTTCCTGGATTACCGCCAACCCGACAGGTCGAATTCAGAATCGACTTATTACCTCAAGTTGGCTCTGTTGCTAAGGCGCCCTACCGACTTGCACCATCCGAGATGCAAGAGGAAGGACGGGAGCCTTAGAATGTGCATTGATTACAGGGAGTTGAACAAGTTGACAATCAAAAATAGGTATCCTCTCCCCCGAATCGATGATCTGTTCGACCAACTACAAGGTGCGAGCTACTTCTCAAAAATAGATCTTAGATCGGGATACCATCAGGTTAGAATTCAGGAGGAGGATATCCCAAAAACCGCATTCCGGACTCGCTACGGCCATTACGAATTCTTAGTTATGCCTTTCGGGCTAACAAATGCGCCAGCAGTGTTCATGGATCTCATGAATCGAGTCTGTAAAGCCTATCTAGACAAATTCGTCATCGTGTTTATTGACGATATTTTGATATACTCGAAGAGTAAAGAAGAGCACGAGCAACACTTAAGATTAATTTTAGAGCTTCTTAATCAGGAGAAGTTGTATGCAAAATTCTCCAAGTGTAACTTCTGGTTACAAGAAGTGCAATTCCTTGGTCACGTTATAAACCATCAAGGAATACACGTTGACCCAAGTAAGGTTGAAGCAGTTAAGAATTGGCAAGCGCCTAAATCGCCAAAGGAAATCCGCCAATTCTTAGGCTTAGCTGGATACTATCGTCGATTTATAGAGAACTTTTCCAGCATCGCCCAACCTTTAACCCTCCTGACTCAAAAGGATCGAAAGTATGATTGGGGAGAAGAACAGGAAACGGCGTTTCAAACGCTAAAACAAAGATTGTGCCAAGCGCCGATCTTAAGTCTCCCCGACGGAGACGATGGTTTTGTCGTGTATTGTGACGCATCCCGTAGAGGATTGGGATGTGTGTTGATGCAGAATAATAAAGTCATAGCCTATGCTTCCCGACAGTTAAAAGTACACGAGAAAAAATACACTACTCATGACTTAGAACTGGGAGCAGTTATCTTCGCACTTAAAATCTGGAGACATTATCTCTACGGTACAAAGTGCACCATCTTCACCGATCATAAAAGTTTGCAACACATATTCGATCAGAAAGAACTGAATATGAGACAACGAAGATGGGTCGAATTATTAAGCGACTATGACTGTGACATCCGTTATCACCCCGGCAAGGCTAACGTCGTAGCCGATGCCTTGAGTAGGAAGGATCGGGTTAAGCCATTGCGAGTGCGAGCGCTGGGGATGATAGTCCAGTCGAACCTTTCGGATTTGATTCGAGTCGCTCAACGCGAGGCGTTGGAAGAGGAACACTTGGAAAAAGAGGGACTTTTCGGTAACGAGAAGAATTTCGAACAGCGCAAGGACGAAATTCTCTACTTCAAAAATCGGATTTGGATCCCGACCCTCCATGACCTTCGTGAATTGATCATGAACGAAGCGCATAAATCAAAATATTCCATACATCCGGGTTCGGATAAGATGTACAAGGATGTGAAGGAGTTCTACTGGTGGCCGGGTATGAAAAAGGATATAGCCACATACGTCAGCAAGTGTACGACGTGTGCGAGGGTTAAGGCGGAGCACCAGAAACCTTCGGGAATGTTACAACAACCGGAAATTCCTGAATGGAAGTGGGAGCAGATCACGATGGATTTTGTGACACATCTCCCCAAGACGTCCCGAGGACATGATGCAATTTGGGTAGTCGTGGATCGATTAACCAAATCGGCACATTTTATTCCGATTAGAAATAATTATAACACCGAGAGACTTGCGCAGATTTATATAAATGAAATTGTGTCTCGTCATGGGATACCCATCTCGATCATCTCCGATCGGGATAGCCATTTCACCTCCAAACTTTGGCAAGCTGTCCAAGAAGCGCTGGGAACGCGTATTGATCTAAGCACAGCTTCCCACCCTCAGACCGACGGTCAGTCTGAGAGGACCATCCAAACCCTGGAGGATTTGCTTCGTGCATGCGTACTGGATTTTAAAGGAAATTGGGATCAACATCTCCCACTCGTTGAATTTTCCTATAATAACAGTTATCATAGCAGTATAAAGGCAGCGCCTTACGAAGCATTGTATGGTCGGAAATGCCGATCACCACTCTGCTGGACTGAAGTGGGCGACACACAGGTTATTAGATCAGATCTGGTCCAGGAAACGACCAGCAAAATCCTTGAAATTAAGAACAATCTGAAGGCCGCACGGGATCGGCAGAAGAGTTATGCCGATACCCGTAGAAAACCATTATCATTTGAGAAAGGTGATAAAGTGTATTTGAAAGTATCACCTTGGAAAGGAGTAGTCAGATTTGGAAAGGAGGGGAAGTTAGCCCCTAGATACATTGGACCATTCGACATTATTGCAAAAATCGGTCCTGTAGCATACCGATTAGAACTGCCTGATGAACTGAGTGCAGTTCACAACGTGTTTCTCGTGTTGAACTTGAAAAGGTGTCTGTCGGATGAGACATCGGTGTTACCTTTAGAGGGTGTCCAAATAAATGATAAGCTCAACATTGTTGAGGAGCCCATAGAAATAGTAGACTGGAAAATCAAACAACTTAGACACAATAAGATCTCGTTGGTCAAAGTTAGATGGAACTCGCAACGAGGCCCAGAATATACATGGGAACGAAAGGACGAATTTCGGAAGAAATACCCCCACCTATTTCCGCAAAAGGAAATAGTTGATGCGTAAAATTTCGAGGACGAAACTTTTGTAACGGGGGGAGAATGTAACAATTCCGGCAAATTCAGGTATACCCTAGCCGGAATATACTATTTACGTGTTATTTAATATTGAATATATGGATTATAATGTGATTATACGAGTATATAAGATTCTCAGTACGAATTATACTCAAATGTACAACTAGTCATATCGGAATTACGATTAATCGATGAACGGTTATTGAAACCCGAACGAATCGGGAATTACATTGTAGACGAAATATATAATGTTTAGTGATGTTTACGAAGTATTAAAGCTTCGGGATAAGTGAATTATAGCACAGAAAAAGGATTTCGATTTATTAGTACGTCGGTACGATAAACGAAACCTTTAACATCAAACCAAGCAAGAGACGATCGATCAAGCCGAAAAAGATGCACAATTACCGACAATACGATGTGTTAAGTCATTAAATGTCATGGTTTAAGTTTTTAAAGTTTTTAAATCAGTTTTTTATAAATTTCATTTTTAAGCCGAAAAACGACCGTTTTGGCCTCGTTTTAAACCGAATTAAGTGTTTAACCGAAAAACGAACTGAACCAGATTATCCACAACATTATCCGGATTACACAATCCAAGTTTGTGGCCAAGAATGAAGATGTGGGTCCCACCCCACACCCTAACTTGGACCGATCGGTCCTATGCACACACTTACACATTTCATTTTTCTTTTTTCTAACTCTCCAACTCCAAAACCCTCTCAACACACTTCAACCTTCATCCAAATCATTGATTTTTAACAAGAATCATAAGGTAAAAACATGGTTTTAATGGTTGATTCTTAGTTTTGATTCTATAATCTTGAGAAAATGAGGTTTCAAATGAAAAATGGGTGAAAACCCGAGATGAAACCGATTCTAGCATGATCAAGTGATGTATACAAGTTATACAAGGGATCTTGGTCCAAGAAAGGAGTTAAAAGAGTCAAAAACGAATTTTTACGGTCAAAATCTTTGTTTTGATGTTTTAATCGAAACCATGAAAGAAATGGCTTGATTGTGGGTATAACTTGCTTGGTGTGGTGTTGTTGTGCTTGTAGGTGTTGTATCTAGTGGCTAGCAAAGGCTAGAAACCAAGATCTTTGCGATCTAACGCTAGAAAACACAAGGTAGTTCGGTTTTCGTATGATTTAGATAATTTGGACAGATTGTGATAGACCTAGAGTTGGGTCACGAAATTTCACAGAGATGATCTACACATGAAAATATGAGATTTGTGAATTTTTGGTAATTTTTGGATAAAGGATGAATATTTGGTGAATTTAATGCTCGGTTTTGGCCAAAAATGGTGAAAAATAGCTAAACATCATGAAAAATTCTGGAAACTTTAAGATAAGCTTTTTATAACATATAAAAGTCACACCCAAAATTTCAGGTTTATTAGAAAAGTCTAAGTAGGCTTTTCGGTAAAACGAGTTCTAGGGATTTCTAGCTCGGTTATGGTAAAAATGGCATGAAAAATAAGTTTTTAGTTCTGAAAAAATTACAGGGAACTATGTGGGTGACAGGGGTCATCCCAGAAAAATTTTGGATTTTTCGAAGGTCGTTTGTTATTTTCGACATATTTGGTGTTTAAATGACGTTTAAAAATGGTTGAATAAATTTTAGATATAAAAATTAATTCTGGAAAAATTTTATAAAATTCCTTACTGTTAAAATATGGTTTGTACAAAATTTCAAGGTCCGAGACTAAACGGATATTTATTTGTGCTAAATGGAACTTAAAAACAAACTTTTAAAGCTTAAAACGAGTAAACCGGCAAGGTTCGCCTAAGCGAGCTGACTTGTGTTTGAAAACCTTAAAAATGGATGATTTTTATGAACTAAGTTAATCAAGTAAAAATAAATCACCCGAAAATAATTCGGATGATTTGGGTAATTTTACCCGATTTAACCGTTTCCGGTGTATTAAAGGCGGAAACGGGCCCCGCGGCCAAACGGGGTGTCTAACCGAGCTCTAATTTCACCACTTTAATAAAAATATCAATAATGACTATTTTCGGGACGTATGTGGTCAAACTCATTTTTTGAATACATAAAGACGAATAACCGTGCTAGGCACGCAAAACGAGGAAACAAACTATCGGTAGTTTTGACTAAAGAACTCTAAGTGATATCACAATCTAAGTCCTGAGAAGTGTATCGGGGTTAACATGGTCCCCGGATCGTGTACGGTACTGGGTTAACAGTGTCCCCGGACGTACCGGTTAACACGAATTTAAGTTATATTGATAGAAATTGTGTAGTAACGATTTGGGGATCGTATTACAGATCTGTAACAGTAGCCGTGCACCGTAGTACGTCTTTGCTCACAAGAAGGTGAGTTTTCACGAGCCCCTTTTACTGAACTGTTTTAAATATTTTCCCGGGGCGGAAAGCATGTTTTTATCAAAGTGTTTAAGTACATGCTGATCGCATGGAAATGAACGTATTTATATAATGTTTATTGTACGGGAATCGTACGGTAATGAATTAAGATGGTAATTGTCTGAGTTGCTAACAGTGTAAGGCCCGAAACAGTGTTCTGGGGTAACCGAGTTCCCAGAGGTTATTAAATGTGTTTCTGGGGTAACAGAGTTCCCAGAGGTTATTAAATGTGTTTTCTGGGGTAACAGAGTTCCCAGAGGTTATTGGAAGTATTCTGGGGTAACAGAGTTCCCGGAGGTTAATCGAAATGTTTTGGGATTAACAGAGTTCTCACTTGTGGGCTCAGCATAATTACATCGCTTATTTATGATTATTATAATGATTTGTTATGGTTTATTTAAATTAGTGAAACTCACCAAGTATTCGTAGTTGACCCGTTTTCTTTACATGCTTTCTAGGTACACTCAAATCGGAATGAGTGATATGTGTTCGATGCTGTGTGCTATTTTGTGGAAGTCTAGAGATCTATATTTTGCATTAAATATGTTAATGTACTATCGGTAACACTTATGTGATAACGCTTAGATGGTTATGAAACTCAGAACAATGTAATACGTTTAAATTAATGTAGTGGTGTTTTCTTTATAAACAATGCTGTTGATATCAGATGTGTCTGTTGCATCCCGTGTACGTTTCCGCTGCGGTTACGGGGTGTTACAGAAAGCCAAGCCCGTGCCCGCACCATGAGCCAAGGTTAAACCCGCCCAACAAGCCATTAACTACTCCAACTCATCCCCTCATAACAACAACAACAACAACAACAACAATAACAGAAGGAAACCCAAGACCAACTACCGAAACTTTTCCGTTACTCAACCCCAACCACAGAAACAAACCTAAGCCCCTCCACAAACCCGAAAACCCTATGTTGGTGCTTTTCCACTATGCAACACTTGTCAACTTCACCACCCACCACACATGCCCTGTCGCCATTGTACCATTTGTAACCGTTTGGGCCTTCTCAACACTACATGCCGATCCGCCCAACGAACCCAACCTAATCGACCAAACCAAACTAGAGCCATTCCCCAGAATTCCTAAGACCGATGTGCACCCTACCCACAAAACCAACCCCAACAACCCCGAGCTTGCTTCAATTGTGGCGATCTTAACCATTTCCGCAACAATTTCCCCCGATTAACTCTTGCCAGCCAAGCCCAAACCTACCAACCCCAACTTCCCAAACGTAATGCACCATTCATCCAACCCATGCAAGCCATACAAGCACCACCTCCTCCTCCCCCGCAAGCACCTCAAGTCAATCATGGCAATCAAGGGCGAGCTTTTATGATGAATGCAAATCAAGCTCAAGTGGCAAACAATGTCGTGAACGGTATGTTTTTGGTGAACCATCATTTGGCTTCTATTTAATTGATACGAGTGTCAATAGAAGTTTTGTTTCTTTGAAATTTGAATCGAAACTTGCTATGGCTCGAACCAAGCTTTCCCAACCGATTTCTATTGAAGTCGCCAATGGCAATTCCATTACCATCAATTCCGTATTCCGCGATTGTTCTCTCATTCTTTCCAAGCATAAATTCTCCATCGATCTCATCCCGATGCAAATGGGAAGTTTCTATGTCATAGTAGGCATGGATTGGTTATCTTTGCACCGTGCTAAAGTCGTTTATTTCGATAAATTCATTTGGATTCCGCTCGTCAACGGTAAAATTCTTAAAGTCTTTGGCAACACAACTTCTAGAAGACTTAATCTCATGTCGTGCGCCCAATCGCAAAAGTACTTACGCCAAAATTACGATCCGTTTTTAACTCTTGTGGTGATAAAAGACAAAAAGGAAAAGAAAATCCAAGATATTCTTATTGTTCGTGAGTACCTCGATGTCTTTCCCGATGATGTCACCGGTCTTCCACCCGTTCGTCCGATTGAATTCCGAATCGATCTTGTGCCCGGCGCAATGCCCGTGGCCAAGGCTCCTTATCGTTTAGCCCTGTCGGAAATGCAAGAATTATCGAACCAACTTGAAGAACATTCCGGTAAAGGTTTCATTCATCCTATCTCTTATCCTTGTGGCGCTCCCGTCCTATTCGTGAAATCCTGTTCGTGAAAAAGAAGGATGGTTCGTTTTGTATGTGCATTTATTATCGAGAGCTTAACAAACTCACTATCAAAAATCGTTATCCCTTGCCACGAATTGACGACCTATTCGACCAACTTCGAGGCGCAACTTGTTTCTCAAAAATCGATCTTCGATCGGGTTATCATCAATTGCGTGTTCACGAAGAAGACATTCCTAAAACCTCTTTCCGTACTCGATATGGAAATTTCGATTTTTTGGTTATGCCCTTCGGGTTAACAAATGTACCCGTGGTATTTATGGATCTCATGAACCGCGTTTGCAAACCATTCCTTGATAAATTCATTATTGTCTTTATTGATGACATCCTTATCTTTTCTAAATCTAAAGCCGAACATGAACATCATTTGCGTTCCATTCTCGAACTCCTTAGAAACGAACAACTGTAAGCCAAATTCTCCAAATGCGAATTTTGGCTCGAGGAAGTTCAATTTTTGGGACATATCGTAAAAGAAAAAGGTATTCATGTTGATCCGGCTAAAATTGAGGCCATTAAGGATTGGAAAACTCCAACGACTCCCACGGAAATTCGATCCTTCCTAGGTTTGGCCGGATATTAACAACATTTCATTCCGAATTTTTCTAAGATCTCTTTGCCTCTTACCTCCCTCACTCATAAAGGGAAACCATTTGATTGGGGTTCGAAACAAGAGGAAGCTTTTCAAACTCTCAAGGACATGCTTTGCAATGCTCCCGTTATAACCCTTCCCGATGGAAACGACGATTTTATTGTATTTTGCGATGCCTCCCATCAAGGTCTTGGTTGCGTTCTCATGCAACGAGGTCAAGTCATCGCTTACGCATCAAGGCAAATTAAGGTCAACGAGAAGAATTATACGACTCATGATCTCGAACTTGGTGTCGTTGTTTTCGCTCTCAAAATCTGGAGACATTACCTTTATGGTACAAAATGTGCGGTTTTTACCGATCATAAAAGCCTTCAACATATTTTTGACTAAAAAGATCTCAACATGAGACAACGAAGATGGGCGGAATTACTTAGTGATTACGATTGTGAAATTCGCTATCATCCCGTTAAAGAGAATGTTGTCGCCGACACCCTAAGTCGAAAGGTTAATGTTAAATCCGTTCTGCTTCTAAGCGTTGTTGTTCAAACCGATCTTTAAATTCGTATCTTCCAAGCTCAAGTGGAGCCGAACTTCAACTCAAAACCAAACCAGATGGCCTTTTGTACTTTCACAATCGTTTGTGGGTTCCCGATCGCGATGACCTTCGTGTTTGTATACTCAACGAAGCTCACAATTCGCAGTTTTCTATTCATCTTGGTGCGGCTAAGATGTATTTCGATCTTCGTGCTACATTTTGGTGGCCGGGTATGAAAAAGGACGTAGCATTGTTTGTATCTAAATGTCTTACTTGCTCAAAAGTCAAAGCCGAACACCAAAGACCTTTCAGTCTACTCGAGCAACCACCGATTCCTGTTTGGAAATGGGAAGAAATTGCTATGGACTTTATCACTAAACTACCCAACACCCAAAAAGACAACGATAGTATTTGGGTGATTATCGATCGTTTAACAAAATCTGCCCATTTCATTCCGATCCGCGAGAAGTATTCTGTCGAGCAGCTCTCTCAAATCTATGTTCAGGAAATTGTGTGCAGACACGGTTTACCATTAACTATCATTTATGATCGCGATGCTCGTTTTACCTCTCATTTTTGGCAATCTCTTCAAGAAGCCTTGGGAACACATCCGATCTTAGCACCGCTTATCATCCTAAAACGGACGGTCAATCCGAACGTACGATCCAAACACTCGAGGATATGCTACGAACGTGTGTTCTTGATTTCGGTGGGAATTGGGATTCTCACATTCCATTCATCGAGTTTTCGTATAATAACTGTTATCATTCTAGCATCGATCTGGCTCCTTTTCAAGCTCTTTACGGTCGTAAATGTCGTTCTCCAATTAGTTGGAACGAAATCGGTGAAGCTCAAATCAAATCCCTAAGAACCTCCTAGCCGCTAGAAGTCATCAAAAGAGTTACGCCGACAAACGGAGAAAACCGATCGAATTTAATATTGACGATCTTGTCCTTCTAAAGGTATCTCCTTGGAAGGGAGTAGTCCGTTTCGGAAAGAAGAGTAAGCTAGCTCCTCGTTTTGTTGGTCCTTTCAAAATTCTTGAACGTGTTGGGAAGGTAGCTTATCGACTCGAACTACCGCAAGAACTTGCCAGTGTTCATCCGACATTTCATGTTTCGAATCTTTGGTGTGTTAAAATAATTTTTTTATATAATTATTGCTTGTGATTCCGCGTATTACTATGATTGATTGATTGTGTGTCGTTCGGTTAGGGTTCTACATTTAGGTCACAGACTTGGTGTTTTTGATCTATTTGTGGATAGTACTACCACAGGAATCTTGAGTGCGATTAATTATAAAATTCAATAGTTTCACCTTCCTTGCGACAGAGAGGTAATAGGGAGTTGGTTTATCTCGCGTCTTTATTCGGTTAGGTTAGAATTGCGCGAGAGTGAGTTTTGGTCTTGTCCGGTTTAGTTTTGCATGAAAATATATGTTTTAGATCGGGTTAGATATTGTTACCCCTTTATGCCTAGAATTGTTAGTATCAATTTCTAGTGGGTTTTGTGTCGTTGAGTCCGAGAGGAGATGCGTCATTAAGGTACCTTAGTAATATTTTTCCTGGTGCATTTATTCTATTTTTATAGATTTGTGAGGGTTAGTTGGTGAGACCAAGAGGTGATCTAGTGAACTTTAATGAGCCTTAGTTGATCATTTTAAGATCTCGATGTCATGTGATTAGTTAATTTCGTTAGCCATTGAACTGTCAATGAGATTCTTGCCTAGGTAGTCGTTTCTCCATATATATTAAAACCCCATTAGTACCATTAAGTTTTCCAGTTAGTTTCATTAAGTTAAGTTAGTTTTAAATTAATTAAAATAAAATAAACTAAAATCAATTAAATATTATTAGGTAGGACTTGGATTAGGGTTTATAATCTGAGCCGTTCACACGTGTCTTCGAGTTTGATATCCGTAGTTTCCTCATCTTTGCTATACATGACCAGTACACTTGTCGTTTGTGTGAACTAGGATAGCTTGTTTGGTTTTTTAAAGCTTAGTTATGATTCGTGTTTTATTTATATATATATTTTCGCACATCAAGTTTTTGGCGTTGTTACCGGGGACACGGTTTGAGACAATTAGAGAACGACCCGATTTTGGGGACTTACCGGTTTTATGTTTACTTGCCTATTTGTTTTTAGTTTAATATTAGCCTAGTTAATTTTAGTTTTTCTTTTTAGTCGTATGCGTTATACCCGCTCGCAAGGACCGCCGAAGCTTGAAACGTCCGACGATACCAAGAAAGTCCAGCCCGAGAGAGAGCGTAAGGTTTCACCGCTAGGTTTTGATTCTTCCTCTTCTATTTCTTCCTCTTCTTCTAGGGATAAGAACATGAGTGACCAACTGCCTAGGAGAGTAGTAGCTGACTATGGTAGGCTGACACCGAATCCTTATTCTAACATTGCCTTACTGGACGGTGCCGCCGCTGGAAACTGGTCCATTCCTGCCCACGTCATGCAACTCATCAAGACCGCGCTCCAATTCCAAGGGCTAGAGAGCGAAGATCCTTCAAACCACATCGACATGTTTGTTCAAATATGTGAAACTTTCAATATTGGCAACATGAACGATGAAACCATCTATCTCCGTCTTTTTCCCTTCTCACTTGCCGGAAATGCCTACAAATGGCTGAAGTCACTACCTGCTGGATCCATCACCACTTGGGCGGGCCTTCAAGAGAAATTCATGAACAAATTCTTTCCACCATCTAAATCCGCTCGAATCTGGGAGGAGATTTGTTCCTTCCACATGAGGTCCGACGAGTCTTTCGGTGAAGTTTGGAAAAGATTCAAGGACCTCCTTCTTAGTTGTCCTCACCACGGTTTAGACAAGTGGATTCTCATCGAGAAAATCTACAATGGAGCCACACAGCACATGAGAGAGATGTTGAACCAAACTGCTAACGGGAACCTCCTTAAGAATAAAGATCCCGATGAGTATGTCGTCCTTTTTGATGATCTAGCAGCGAGCTACGAGGGGCATGGAATTCTTCCACGTCATCGAGAGGAGTACTTCAGGTAGATTCGAACACTAGCATGCAGGCGCAGATTGATTTTTTTGAATAAAATCGTTAGAGATCTTACCGTTAAGAGTGTCGCGAAGTGTGACGTTTGTAGAGGGGTTCACGACACCAATGACTGTCCTGATAAGCCGGGTAGCAATCAGGAGGAGGTTGACTTCGTCAATAACCCCTTCAGGTATCAAAACCGCGCCTTCGGTGGGAACACTGGCTGGAGAAATCAGAATAACTATCGAGGGGGACAAGCTAGTGGCTACCAAGCCCAATACCAAAACCAGCGTCGAGAGAATCTATTCGGGCAGGGGATTTCAGGTCAAGAGAGTTCGGAACAAATGGGGAGAGAGGAGAATAAAGCCTCATTGGAGGAGATGATGGTTGAGCTGCTGAAGTGAGATGAGGGAAACCGAGTGACAAACAAGGCGAAATTTGCAGAACACAATGCTATGCTGAAGAACCAGGCCATATCTCTAGCTAATCTTGAGCGTCACGTCGGAGATATTGCCAGCCAGTTATCCGAGAGAGCACCAGGTTCACTACCCAGTAATACCGAGAAAAATCCGAGAGGGTTCGCCAAAGCAGTGATTACTAGGAGTGGTGCAAGAAGAGAAAGAGAGGCTGATCCTTTGAGAGTTGTCACACCTGCGGTCGATGATGAGGAGCATGTAGACGAGGAGATCCAGATGGAGCCTCCTCCGGCTGAGGCACACCAGCAGCCTATTCCAGCGAGTACGAAGCCGGCCGATAAACCTTCATCATCATCTAATCCACCTCTGAGAGTCTACAAACCCAAATTGCCTTATCCTGGGAGACTACGATCGGACAAAGACGATGAGAAAAACTCCAAGTTCCTCGGACTTGTCAAGCAGCTTCACCTGAACATTCCTTTACTTAAGGCGCTCACACAAATGCCCAAATGTGCCAAATTCCTCAAGTTCATTGTTTCCAATAAGGAGAAGCTAGCTGAGGTCTCTAATATTTTGTTGAGTGTTGGGTTCTCTGCAGTGTTGAAGAGAAAGTTGCCTGAAAAGATGGCCGATCCTGGGAGTTTTACAATTCCCTGCATCTTAGGCGACGATACGGTTCGACATGCTTTGGCCGACCTTGGGGCAAACATCAATCTCAAGTCGTATTCTATGTTCAGTAAGTTGGGTCTTGGTGAACCGAGGGCAACTCAAATGAGTATCCAACTTGCTGATCATTCCGTAAAATACCCGAGAGGGGTGGTCGAGAACATGTTTGTTCGTATCGACAAGTTCATCTTCCTGGTGGACTTTGTCATTCTGGATATGAATGATGATGATAGTGTCCCGCTCATTTTAGGCCGACCATTCCTTGCCACCGCACATGCGTTAATCGACGTTCGTGAGGGAAAAACTGATCTGAAAGTTGGGGATGATAACGTCACCTTTGACGTAAGACAGTCACTCAAACACCCCAAGTCGGCGGATGACTCCCTGTATTTCGTTGACACCATCGTATCGCATGTGCGGGATTTTTTCACTAACATCTGCGGAGGACCTACCTTGGACCCACAGATTCTCTATAGGGAGATTTTAGAGGTCGAGATAGTTACCATGACCACTCTACCGTTGATGGATGACACCGTGTCACCACCCCAAGATTCAGAGTCAATTGTTGAGATCGTGCGAGACGATCCGAGGTACCAACCCTCTGTTGAGAGCCCTCATCCTTCCTTAGAACTTTAGGATCTACCCGGTAAACTGGAGTATGCATTTCTAGACGAAGAGAGGAAGCTACCCGTCATCATCGCGTCTGCCTTGACGGAGGTCGAGAAGTTGAAGTTGTTGAAGGTGCTGAAAGCGCACAAGGAGGCGATAGCATTGAAGATTATCGACATCAAAGGGACTAATCCCTTGTTCTACACTCAAAAAATACTCATGGAGGATTAATTCAAATATGTCGTTCAGCCTCAACAGAGGCTTAATCCGAAAATGCTAGAGGTCGTTAAGAAAGAAATCATTAAACTCCCTGTTGCGGGAAAAATTTTTCCCATCTCTGATAGCGCCTGGGTGAGTTCGGTCCAAGTGTTCCCAAGAAGGGTGGCATGATTGTCGTCACCAATGAAAGGAATGAGCTTATTCCCTCTTGGACCGTGACCAGTAGGAGAGTCTGCATCGACTACCGCAGACTGAACTATGCCACTAGGAAATATCACTTTCCTCTATCCTTCATTGATCATATACTTGAGCGTTTGGCGGGTCAGCAGTACTACTGTTTTCTGGATGATTTCTCCGGGTATTTCCAAATACCGATCTCTCCCGATGATTAGGAGAAAACCACATTCACCTGCCCCTACGGCACGTTTGCCTATAAACGCATGACCTTTGGACTCTGTAATGCTCTTGCTACTTTCGAGTGATGTATGGTGGCGATCTTTCATGACATGATCGAGAATTCCGTGGAGGTCTTCATGGATGATTTTTCTGTCTTTGGGAATTCTTTCGATCATTCTCTCAAACCTTGATAGGATGATGGCTCGTTGCGTCGACACTAACCTAGTCCTCAACTGGGAGAAGTGTTACTTTATGGTACGCGAGGGCATCATTTTAGGACATAGGATCTCGAGTGTGGGGATCGAGGTCAATAGAGCTAAAATTGAAACCATTCATAATCTTCCTCCAACCACTTCAATGAGATCCATCCGTAGCTTCTTAGGTCATGCCGGTTTCTATCGCCGGTTCATTAAAGATTTCTCGAAAATTGCGAGACCAATGACCAAGCTACTAGAGAAAGACGCTCCATTTGTCTTCTCTGAACAGTGTATCGAGGCGTTTGATCTTCTAAAAGAGAAACTCAATAATTCCCCGATCATGATTGCTCCCGACTGGTCTATGCCATTCAAATTAATGTGTAACGTGATCGACTATGCCGTTGGAGAACTTCTTGGACAGCAGAAGGATAAGCACTTCCACTCGATCTACTATGCGAGCCGGACCCTAAACAGTGCTCAGGAGAATTACACCACCACCGAGAAAGAGCTGTTAGCCGTAGTGTTTGCATTTGATAAGTTTAGGTCATATCTTGTTCTGTCCAAAACAGTCGCCTACACGGATCATGCTGCCATTTGTTATCTTTTCAGCAAGCAAGATGCTAAACCTCGTCTCATCCAATGGATTCAGCTGCTTCCGGAGTTTGATATTGAAATCCGTGATAAAGGGGGGCGGAAATTTGGCGGCCGATCACTTGTCACGTCTTGAGAGAACTGAGATTGGAGATTATGGGGTCATCATCAATGACCATTTCCCGATAGAGAATCTCATGTTTTTCAGAGCCTAGGATGACGGCTACTCGTGGTTTTCCGATTTAGAGAACTTCCTCGTTGATGGTTCCCTCCCTAGGAGGATGTCTCTCCAGCAAAAGAAGAAATTCTTTGTTGACTTAAAGTTCAACATCTGGGACGATCTGTTTCTTTTTCGTATAGGTGTTGATCAGCTGGTGAGGAGATGTGTGGATGTTAAAGAGGGGTGGTGGATTTTGAGCCATTGTCATGAGGGACCGATAGAAGGTCACCATGGTGTTGTTCTTACTGCTAAGAAGGTCTTCGATTTAGGATTCTACTGTCCTTCGATTTTCAAAGATGTGCATGCTTTTGTTAAAATCTTTGACCGATGCCAGCGTGTCGGTAAGATATCATCTCGAAATGAGATGCCCCAAAATTCTATTCAGGTTTGGGAGGTTTTTGACATTTGGGGTATTGATTTTATGGGCCCGTCCCCTTCGTCTAGATGGAACAAGTACATACTTGTGGAAGTTTATTACGTCTATAAGTGGGTCGAGGCCAGAGCCTTGCCCACTAACGACGCCCGAGTTGTAGTGAGAGTTCTAAAAAATCTTTTCTCTCGTTTTGGTGTACCAAAAGCCTTGATCAGTGATCGAGGTACACATTTCTACAACGCGCAGATGGAGAAGGCGTTGCAACCCTATGGAGTCACCCATCGCCTTGCGACTGCGTACCACCCACAGACCAGTAGACCAGGTAGAGGTAAGTAACCGAGTCATCAAACTCCTTCTAGAGAAAATGGTTGGAATTAATCGAAAGGATTGGTCCGACAAATTAGATGATGCTTTATGGGCTCTCCGTACAGTGTACAAAACTCCGACCGGTTCCACATCATTTCAGATGATTTATGGGAAAGCCTACCATATGCCTGTCTAGTTGGAGCACCGTTCTTCTTAGGCGCTTCAAACAGTTAACCTTGATCTATCATCTGTGAGTGAGAATCGTTTCCATCAGTTACATGAGTTAGAGGAGCTACGGGATCATGCATATGCGCATTCATATAGTTATGAGCAGCGGACGAAGGAACTGCATGATCGTAAATTGAAGGGAAATAAGCAGTTCAAGTGTGGCATCGAGTTTTGCTATATAATTCCAGATTACGGTTATTTCCGGGAAAGCTGAATTCCCGATGGTTAGGCCCGTTCACCACTACTGAGGTATTCCCGTATGGCACAATTAAGATTGAAGACGGAAGTGGGAAGTTCAAGGTGAACGGTCACTGGTTGAAGCACTACATAGGAGAGAAGGTTGCGGAGCAGACGGCTGAGGTCTTCTACCTCAAGCCTTTACTGATGAATAGGCGATACCAATTGTAGGTTCCTAGCAGGATCTACACGGAAGTATCTCGTTCTACGTAGGTACGAAATCCCTACATAAGACGATACGAGCGTTAGATGCGATATACGTTAAAACCAAGCAAAAATACACATTACAATACTCAAAAGACACGTTGTATTGCAACACTTAACACGTGATGTTCAAATCACAATAACACGTACTAGCCAAAACTCTCCAAAACAACCCGTAAGCCAAACATATATAGTTATCGACAACTTCGCCTAACAGACTAGGCGAAGTTGTCAATAACTTCGCTTGTCCACAAGTTCGCTTATATTAGGCGAACTTGTGAGACAACCTATACAAACCAAAACAAAACAAACTAACACGATTACAGACACTAGATACTGAACTACTGACATAATGCACCAACAGACTCCCCCTTGGCAGTAGCTTCATATCTCTATCTTCAATCACTTGTCTTGTAATCCCAAAATCTTGTCTCTCCCGTCTTCAAGCATGAACTCCCTATCTTACACAGACAGAGACAACTCTCTGGTATTTCTTGGCTTCTTCTTTCCATGTAGGAATATAGAATATCTTTTTCTCGTTCAGCACCTGCAATTCAGCTTGAGACAAATTCACCAAGTGCATAGGATCATACACTCTCAGCACCTCTTGTTCATCCTCATCCTCCATAACTGCTTCAGCTGTTTGACTGTCAACATACCACCATTTCAGATCTTTTAGGACATCCTTGGGCATTTGTTTCATTGGCACTTCTTTTAAACACTGGATAGGCTTATACTTCATTACCATCCAAGGTTTGCCATCAGCTCTCCTACCTCTGTCTTTATCTTCAACAAGCTTCCCTTTCTGCGGCTTTAACAACTCGAACTTTTTCTCTTTTATACTTTCTTTCCACACGATCTTCCCAATAATCCTAGCCATATTATCATCACTCCTGTTTATCAACCCCAACTTGGCCAAATCCTTCACCTCATACTCATGCAAGGTATTCAACGATCTCAACAACCTCTTGAAGTACTGAATCCCATCGTAACGTTTAATCACAAATAGCCTCAACTGCTCATCATATAACCAACATATAATCCCTTTCTTCGATTCAGCATACCCTTTGATATTATAACTCATTTTAAATATGGTTGGAACCGCTGGCTTCTTTGTCTTCACAAACCATTGAGCGTAACCTTCTTTCCATCTAGGCTGCTCTTCCCATTCAGATTCATCACTTCCCATATCTTGACCCACATTTGTCTTATCAACTTCTGGAATTTCATGCTCAACATTTTCCTCCACAATCTCTCCCTCTTCAATCTCACTATCAATCACAATGTCAGCTCATATTTTTCCAATTTCTTCAACCGGTAACACATCGTCGTCACCTACAATATCATCATCCAACATCTCCTCATCATCCACTACCACCGCATCATCACCCCCTGATCCACCTGCTGCACCAGCTGACTCCCCCTGAGAAGTGGAAATCCCAAGACTTTGTTCAGTTCTTGGCAACTCACCACCTGCATCTTTTGATGCATTGGGATCATCGTCTCTATCGTTACTCTTCTTCGTCCTCAACTCATCGCTCTTGCAGCTCATCTCCCCCTGAGATGCTAAGAACTGTTTTAAAGCATCAAAAAGTTTACCATGCTCAATCAGGAGGGACGACTGAATTTGATTTTCTGCAACAAGGCGCTGGATAGTGTGAGTCTGGATCCGGTTGATTCTTGACTGTTCTGCCACGACCCTCTCAAGAGCTGCTATCCTGTCTGAGTCAGATAGAGTTGCATCAAAATCAAACCTCATATGAGAAGTGTCTTGAGCATACAGAGGAGGGATTCCCAAGGTAGCCGGAACATCAGAAACAGGCTGAAAAGTAACCGCAGGTGGTATTGTTACAGATAACCCTGCAGTGGCAACCAGTGTCGACTCAACGAATCTTGCAAAAACCTTCGATGGAGTAAGTGTAGGAGGTGGCAAGGAAACAATTTCTGGAGCCGAAAACTGAAAAGTAGTGGGTGGAATGCCAAAGGAAGATGATGTAGATATCACGGGAACATCCGAGGTGATCGGTCCTGTCACAGTCATCGATGCAGGGACCATAGTCATACCTGATAAGGCGGGTGGAGTGAAACGAGCCACCCTCGAGCTTTCACCAGCTCCCGAGCCTTCACCCGTTCTAACCCTCTTCGATCGACGAATCAAACGACTTAACTCCTCCTCAAAATCAGATTCACTGTCATCTGTGTCTTTCTTTCTTTTTCCATGAATTCTTTCTTGGGCGACCAGTATCTGTCTTGCTTCAGCAACATCATCAGCTGAGGAGTCAGAGTCGGTTCTTTCAGAATCAGCTACAGACGTAGCTACCATTGACACCTCAACACCAGATACCTCTGCAACTGAGACCTGAACCTCTGACTCAGGATCAACTCGTTCCATATCAAAGAATCCTTGGCCACCAAAAGCAGCTTCAAGGTCTACTTGTTCCTCCGGTGCCACAACAAGAGCAGCAGGCAATGCTTGCTGTACCACAGGTTGTGGTTGAGAAACAACAGCCTGTTACGATGCCGGATCCCGAAACTCGTCTCCACGAGGAGCAACATACGGCGGGTTTATCAAATACCCAAATAACGGAGTATGTCGTGGATGAAGCTCTGGTTTACTTCAAGCACTCGATGATCTGCACTGTGCGAATATTCTCTTGCTGACACTCTTTACATATCGAATGGGACGGCGCTGAGGTAGCGTAGGAGCCACATGATTCAAGATCATTTGCAAAAATCTTGGATACATCAAGAATCTTTCACGAGCTACCGCACGTCTCTGACGGTCTATTTCATAAAACACCATCTGACTGAAGCTGTAACGCTTGTTGTAAGTAAGTGCTGTCATTGCCGATTGCATCGTCGCACCCATCCTATCCGTACCAGCCTTACGACCCGACATGCACACGATCATCACATGCATGAGGAAACGCCATTGATCCAACAAAAATCCCTTGCACCTCTGAGTGTCACCCAATGGACCAGAATAGCCCATTCGTAAAAATGCACCATCTTTGAATGGAGCAGTAAAGTCTGTAGGATCATCTCTAGTTTCATTCCCGAACTGCAAGGCGACCCTTATCTGCTCAGAGGAGAACTGCACCTCCTGATTGTTAACGGTGGCACGCATAACTGGGGGCTCCACTCTACAGTCGTAATCTACCGTCCTCCAGAAATCTTCAATGTTCGGTAGAGATATGGGTAGTGTTGTAGTAATAGCGTGGAAGATGCGGGAGCGAACAAGGAATGAGATGATCTCACGAAAATCATCTACACCACTTGCATCCGGATCCAGTGTGATGTACATATTGTGCCCCGGAAAGAATTGACGGTTGTTATCACCACCTTCGTCACCACCAGCACCACCAGTTCCTGCTATAGCAGCCATATCTGTATAACAAACGGTCTAAGTTAGGACAATGTCAAAGCAGATCATAACTTCGCCTATTACCAAGAGCGAAGTTAAGATAGTTTATGGTGTACAGGCGAAGTTAGGGAAAGGGCGAAGTTGAGATCAACTTCGCCTTTACTATAATTTCGCCTGATAATAGATAAGCTTTTAAATAATATATATATATATATATAAAACAGGCGAAGTTAGGTATAAGGAGAAGTTAATGATAACTTCGCCTAATCATAACTTCGCTCCTTGAACAACTTCGCCCCTGATTAGTTAAAGATTTAAAGCAGCAGGCGAAGTTAATCCTAAGGCGAAGTTGAGAACAACTTCGCCTAAACTATAACTTCGCCTGAACTGAAACGGCGAATGTTCAGAGGCTAGACGATGCTTGTTTGGTGAATTTTGGTGAGTGTGGACAGTAGAAACATGTTACTAAAGATATCTAGACGATCATATTGGTTACGAACACGTTAAAAAGAGTTTGAAAAGTGGGTGTGTAATGGTTTGCATGAACGAGATCCGAAATCGGACCAAAATGACATCTAATCAACGCCATTAACAAGAATTATAAGCATCACAGACCCTACACACCTTTAAGATGGATCGAAATCAATTAACAACAAGGTTTGATTCAATAGACAAGTTCGCCGATGGTTATAATGTGATTAGTTCGCCTGATTTTGAGAATATGAAAGGTTTGACTGTGTTGACCTTTATATATGCTTGAAAAAGCTCAGGCGAAGTTATGGTTAACTTCGCTTATCCATAACTTCGCCCTATAGCAACTTCGCTTAGTATTAAAATTTACACTACAGACCCTTATAAATTTGAACATTATGCAATTGTCTTTTAAAATTTCTTTAAAGATTTAAATGTTACGTTCAACGACTAAGTAACCAAGTTTTATACCATAAAACAACATATGTAATGAAAATTTTAGAAATAAAGTACACGGGATCAAATTTCAGTCTTGACAGGGACTAGCATGTTTTAAAAAAGATCCGAACAGGAATCATACTAGTTAAGTGACTGTCACATAGATCCATGTTCAGTTGTATTATGACATCAAGAAACAGGTTGTAAGCAGGTAAACAACTTAGTATGGTTTTCATCGCTTCTGTGATACAGATTAGGTACAATTAAGCTCAAAATTTAAATGGACAACACATCAGAGATTGTGATGCCTCCTATCTATTTTCAAAGCTTATTTGGCTTTCCCCAAGTCACCCCGAGTTGACCTCGACACGTAGTGTCTGATTAAACAGTAAGTACATCTGATCTTTAGAGTCTTCATCCCGTTCTCTTTCTTGATAAGTATAACATAATAGGCTTCAGAAGGCTTAACATCATTTTTTTTTTAAATAATAAAGATTTACATAGCTTCAAACAGTAGACTACTGCAAGTCCCGAATCTGGATCACTGCAGGTACTTGACACACTATCTTCTCGGAAATCAGAACACTCACGGGCTCGTGTATGACTGGGTAATTGCTTTTCTGCCTATCATTCGGAAAGATGTATATGGAGACATACACAACTCTTAATGAGTCTTCCCTTTAAATCGAGAAGATTTAGTTAGTATCACTTTATCTTTTACGCACCATAAAAGGCTACCATAACATACAATGACTGTTCTAGAGTCTTTTAGGCCTAATAACTTCACTAGTTAAGCACACAGAATTAGTTTGTGTATCACTTTCCAAGGTTGGATCAATTTTCTTAGAAACATTGTATTGAAACTTCTTACGAAGTTGTAGACTTGAAAAATTATATCATCTCCCTCAAAAAATAAAATTTTAAATTCTATCGCCCCGATCACGTCAAAGTCTTCAGGTAAACGGCTATCCTGAAGATCCAATGGATCAGCTGGACTGACCACATACGAATATGTGTCCTTCTAACTAAGTATGAACGACTATTTTTCAGCGAAAGAATAAAAACACATCATAAACCGCCCCGGTCACTTTCAGTCATCTGGTTAATGGCTATCCTCATAATCTACTGGTAGAAGTGAGGACCAAACACATTCGAAGATATTTCCTTCAATCTGAAGCAACCGACATAATTCTAAGCGATAGTGACGTTTTTTTTTAAGTAAAAACGAAAAATATGGTTACTCGGGATTGATCATCCCATTAAGCTCAACAAGATTTTGAAAATGAGTTCTGTCAAACGCTTTAGTAAAAAGATCAGCGAAATTATCTAACGAATCAACCTTTTCGAGCACTATTAATTTCTTCTCAGCACAATCCCGTATAAAATGATGACGAATGTCAATGTGTTTAGTTTTGCTATGTTTTACGGGATTGTTAGTTACTGAGATGGCAGCAGTGTTATCAATACAAATAGGAGTTTGAGTGAAATTCAGACCGTAATCGCTCAATTGCTGTTGTATCCAAAGAACCTGGGAGCAGCAGTTCGATGCTGCCATGTACTCTGCTTCGCAGGTGGAAATGGCTACAGAGGTCTGCTTCTTGCACAGCCATGAAACCAATCTTCCTCCCAGAAACTGACATCCACCGGTTGTCGATTTCCTGTTCTGATTGCAACCTCTATAGTCAGAATCTGTGTAAGCGACCAAATCCAAGTCTCCCCCATTCGTGTACCACAATCCCAGCTTAGGCTTGCCTTTGAGATACCGCAGAATTCTCTTCACTCCCTTCATGTGAGATTCCTTTGAGCTTGCCTAAAATCGAGCACAGAGACAAACAGCAAACATAATATCAGGTCTAGATGCAGTTAAGTACATTAAAGAACCTATGATTGCTTGATATTGAGTGGGGTCCACGTCTTCATCACTGTCCGAATCAGCACCCAGTTTGTGGTTGATGCAAACCGGAGTGTCAAATGGAGTGCTGTCCTCCATCTTGAAGCTTTTGAGAACGTCTTGGACATATTTAGTTTGATGGATGAACATCCCATCTTTCTTCTGATCAACCTGCAATCCTAAAAAGAAAGTTAATTCACCCATTGCACTCATTTCAAACCTCTTTTTCATGACTTCTTCAAACTCCTGACACATGACGACTTTTGATGCAGCAAATATGATGTCGTCCACGTAGACTTGAACTACTCAATCTCCATTCGAGCAGCTGATTTTTAGGGTATTTTATTTGTCTTTATTTATAATTAAAAAACCAAAAAATAATAAAAAATAAAAAAAATTTAAAAACATTTAAAGAAAATACAAAAATACAAAAACGTGTTTATTTTTTATGTTTTGTTTTCTGTGTTGTACGCCACTACATGCGAACGAGACAGAGTTATTGCAGGTATTATTATGCGCATTATAGCTCTGGTTGTATTTTGAATCTGATTCTCCCGAGGTTGCGGCTGCGAATGAAATGTTATACGATCGTTCAATTGATACACAACTGGTGAAGATTCTACATATAAACTAGGGGAGTAACCCGTTTTATGTTTTATTGTTGAAAATTTTAAGTTCTATTTTTATTTTATTTTTCTTTATTTTCCTTGTTCTCATCAAGGACGATTTCATTCTAAGTGTGGGGATGGAAGTTTATTTTACTTAGCTGTAGAAAAAAATTATTTAAAAAAAATTAATGATAACATTTTTGCACTATTTCGCTGAAAATTATGTCGGTTACTCAAGTTTGAGGGACATATACTTATATATGTTTGGTCTTGTTATCTACTTGTAGACATACGGGATAGCCATTTACCTGAAAACCGAAAGTGACTGGGCGACTGTTGTGTGTTTTGTTCTTTCGCTGCAAATTATGTCGGCTACTTAAGTTCGAGGGACATATACTTGTATATGTTTGGTCTTGTTATCTACCTGTAGACATACGGGATAACCATTGACCCAAAAACTTAAAGTGACTGGTGCGACTGAATTTGAAAAAAATAAAAATAAAATAAAAATGGTTTTAAAAAAAATGTCCCCTGAAAGCTGTTTTTCTTCTACGTTTAGCAGGAAATAATATTATTACCGTTTTGTTAACAAGCTCTCAGAACTTTGGAAAACTATATAATAATAATAATAAAAGAAGAGACGGTTTGCTTATCTGATTTGAGATGTGTCGATAGGCCCAAGTAGCTTTGATAGTCCTCTTTTGCAAATTTTATATACCTTATAATTTTAAAAACGGTGAAACCGAATTTCGATTCTTTAGGAGGATTACCATAATCTAAAAACTTTGAGATGGTTAAACTTAGATGCACTCAAACCAACACACCACCACATGTCCATCTTTTTATGAGCTTAGAATGTAGTTATATTTATTTAGGTGCAAAAAAACAAATAAAAACATGAAAAGAAGAAACGAAAGTACAAATAAAAGATGCAAAAAAGCATCCAAAAATAGTAAAAGAGACCAAATATGCACATACTAGACGGGGCTGAGAGTTTACGCGTTGATAAGGGGATAGTGACTCTGAGGTTATCGCTATTGGGGCTCGAGGTTCTTAGTCAATAAATATTTAATTAGGGATTTATAGAACAAAGTCCAATAATATTTAGGAATAGCCCGTACGGCCTCCACATGACCTTTCATCCATCAAATTTCACCAAGTGCATCTACTTAGTATCATCGATGAGTCCTTGGCTTATGGTGATTTGTCGAACCAGTCTGCTTCGACCGTAGTTCTTCTAGCTCTCTTTGTCTGAGATGGCGTAGGTGTAGCCGTAGCTTTTGTACTTAAAACGCTTAATGCAATTGGGGGCTTAATTGGTTAGTGTATAGGTTTAAAGTGGAAAAATATACTAGCAATCGCGGTCAATATGTCGAGCTGTTTCTATGGTTTTAATAATGTTAAATAATCTGGGATTTTGTTGTTTTCACTTGTTTATGATCCTGTGTAGATTTCTTTTTCAGGGACGAAAAAGGTTTAAGTGTGAAAATATTTGATGTGGTATAAAATATATATATTATAATATAATTAATTCCTACACTTTCAAGTACTTTTAAGCCACATTTTTATTGATTACTATTCTTATTTGATTCATATTTAGATTTGTTCAAGAGAAAATGAGTTAAAATAATTTGAAATTAATATTTAATGTCAAACAGCTTAAATTTAATACACCGTTGATTGATTACAAGTTAGATGATGGATCTTTGATAAATCAAGTTAAAGTAAAATAATTTCTAAATGCAACTTATAATTTTATGTAAATGAAGAAAGAAATAAATTGAGGTCCATCTGTTGAGAACTTGTTGGGAGTTCAACACAAAAGTTGAATGGTGGTGATATAAATTTGAATTGATTTATTTTAACTTCACAAGTATAAGTCAAAATAATACATAAACGTTTGTGGACTGTAGGACTTATTATATTAATTTATGTTGTATGGGTCTCTAATTTACAACAACACAAGTGACACAAGGGTTTTAATATATAAAGGAGAACCCTACAGCGGCAGACGGACGAATATACTTTGGAGACAAGAATAGAGGTTAGAGGTGGACAGCGGACAAGAGGACTGGGAAAGAACAGCCGACAGTTGGAGGATTATTATACTTTTGGAGGGTAAGAAGAATTATTATTACTTTTGAGTGAGCATTCTTCGGTTCGTAAAAGATTTAGTCTTCATCTTTGTTTCAGCTTCTTTTCTCGACTATTGTGAACATGATTTTTGCTACTGGATTTGATTTGTTTGTTTACCAATATTATGAGTAGCTAAACTATTATAACTACCTAGGTTGAAATGATTATTGATTTTGGTTGACGGTTTATTTGGTTTTAATTAATCACATGACGTATTATTATTGAAAGGCTTTATATAATTCAATATTTGGTGTGTTAAAATATTGTTTTTATATAATTATTGCTTGTGATTTCGCGTATTACTTTGATTTGTTGATTGTGTGTCGTTCGGTTAGGGTTCTACGTTTAGGTTATAGACTTTGTGTTTTTGATCTATTTCTGGTTAGTACTACCATGGGAATCTTGAGTGCGATTAATTATTAAATTCAATAGTTTCACTTTTCTTGCGACCAGAGGTAATAGGGAGTCGGTTTATCTCGCATCTTTATTCAGTTAGGTTAGAATTGCGCGAAAGCGAGTTTTGGTCTTGTCCGGTTTAGTTTTGCGTGAAATATGTGTCTTAGATCGGGTGTGATATTGATACCCCTTTATCCCCAGAATTGTTAGTACCAATTTTTAGTGTATTTTGTTTCGTTGAGTCCGAGAGGAGATGCGTCATTAGGGTACCTTAGTAATCTTTTTCCCGGTGCATTTGTTCAAATTTTTAGATTTGTAAGGGTTAGTTGGTGAGACCGAGAGGTGATCTAGCGAACTTTAATGAGCCTTAGTTGATCATTTTAAAATCCCGGTGTCGTGTGACTAGTTAATTCCGTTAGCCGTTGAACTGTCAATAGGATTCTTGCCTAGGTAGTCGTTTCTCCATATTCATTAAAACCCCATTAGTACCATTAAGTTTTCCAGATACTTTAGCTAAGTTAAGTTAAGTTAATTTTAAATTAATTAAAATAAAATCAATTAAATATTAGTAGGTAGGACTTGGATTAGGGTTTATAATCTGAGCCGTTCTCACGTGTCTTCGAGTTCGATATCTGGACTTTCCTCATCTTTGCCATACGCAACCGGTACACTTTCCGTTTTTCTGAACTAAGATAGATTGTTTGGTTTTTTAAAGCTTAGTTGCGATTCGTGTTTTATTTATATATATATTTCCGCACATCAAATCATCATGAGCTTCTCCCAACAAAACGAGATATAATTCATAACAAAATCAAAATTTTAAACAAAAATATTATCATTGAAGTATCCATCTATCACTAAGGCTTAATTTTCCAACACCATATTTAAAGTTGATTAAAATTGTGATGAGGGCATTAAGGTGAATGGTTGGGGTATCCATGTATCACCATGGCTTTTCTCACCCATTGTTTCAACTAAAACATCATAACGAAGAACCGAGTTTAGCCATTTATCACCGTAAATTCAGTTATGATTTAAGGGTGTGGTCGTCACATAAACCACGTTTGATACAATGAGGTTAATAGATTCTGGACGTTTAGTGTGATATGTTTTGGCTTAATTAGTTTCACACCCTCGCCGAATCCTCCAGGAAAGCAACCGGGTCTCACGGTTGGTTGAGATTTATACGCATTGCATTTCCTTAGGCACGCAAGCCTTGGAGTCAAGGGTTCAGAGAACAAGTATGTCCCCCTTACGGTTACTACATATCCGTCACACGAATTATCCTCAAGGAGAGAGGAGTAAAATAGAATGGTGGGTCGTAAGGAATTTCCTAATTTAAAACCTATGGTTTTGAAAATGATTTTGAGAGTGGGGCATAGCCTCTAAGTTGTGTGTTCTTTTGTGTACAAGAATAATATTAAATCGTTAAATAATAACTAAGCAATGGCAATCAATAATATAAATCAGGGTGCAATCAGTCACACTGGGTCGTTATATATAACCACCAATCTTATAGCCTTCAGCTCTGTTACCAATCAGTCACACCCCAACCAACGACTGCGGAACGTGCCGGGGCGTAATATATTGATTGGACAATAAATCAAAAGAAACTAATTAAATCAATAATAATTATTTAATTTCATTAACATTAAATAAGTACACAAATTCAGTAAACAAAACATATGCATGATACTTTTGTATTTTGAATAAATATCCGAAGGTAAAACTAATATCTTCGATCTTGAACAATATCAATTACTTGTACGTGTAGCATGTATAAAAATAGAGTTTATCAACACTAATGTTGTGAGAATACATAAGTTTTAGTTATATATATACATCGGTAAATCACAATTCATATGTAAATGGCGAGCATTACAAATCTTATGAAAATGTAAACAACTAAATAGATGTGGACCGGTTCCTATTGATACACAATCAATGTACATGGGTATATGTATGATCATACTAGATTAGAATAGATGAGGATGAGATACCAACCACCAAACATAATATAAACATTTAAGAACATAGAGCATAATCATAGAGAATTCAATAATCACACAAAAACATGCACTGAATTGTGTTTTGAATAGATGCGGTAATAAAACATGAGTAAAAGTGAATACGCTATACAAGCTAAGCCCAAAATATAAAATATGGAAAAAGGGGTATGTAAACTCACATGAAATAAGAAATATGATCGATAACGAGAAGAAGGCAACGGTTAAAGCGAACTCAATTATGCAATATTCCATAAGGATTAACAATGTGTCGGTGTAGATAATAACAAACTGTTCTAGTTTCGGATTACACGGCTCAATTGATGGGTCAAATTCGAGAGGGGGTATGATCGCTAATGATGGGGAAAATACGAATGGAGGGGAAAGATAAATTAATTGAATTGCAATTTGGTCCTTGTACAATGATTTCTGATCAAAAGGTGCAAAAACTAAAGTTAAGGGGCCAAAATTGAATAATTGGTATTTTATATGCAAATAATTATAAAGAAAATTAATAAAAAATCATTGCTTTATTTATTAAGTGAGGGTCCGAAAATAACATTTTTTTAAAAAAATGGGTTGGGTTTCGGGTTTGAAAAATAACAATGTTACAGTCAACAAGATGTGCATATGCATATCTCAAAGCTCTTTCCCAAAGCTTGGTGTGAATCATTGTTGCAACCATTCTAGTTAATGCTTTGGCAGCAGTCTCATATAACGGCGCAGCCTAGATTTGGAATGTAGCAAGCTTCTTGATGACCCGTTCACCAAACTTTAACAGGTCTCTAAGATCCAGAATTCAGTATTGATTTTTATCAAGTCGTATCACAACAGATGTTGTTTCTCCAACATAAGCCCAAAACTGCATATTATCTAGCGCCCCTTCAGGAAATCATTTGGTGATGTGAATGGATTTTACTTTATTAGTGGGTGACCACATAACACTTTTCATTGTCTTGTTAGTATGTGAATCAATGACACCCTTAGCCTTCTTAGTGTATGACTCAACAGTAGGCATATCGGGAAATCCCTTTGAAGGTTGTCTATCCAAAAAGTTGAAGAATTTCCAAACATTTAGCTCCCCTCTTGGATTATGAAATGGCAATTTAGACAATTCTATATAATCAAATTTAGTCCATGACCTAAAGTTCTTTTCTATCTTGTAATACTCCATATTTCCACTTTTCCTTTTGACCCACCACATTCCCTTATCAGCATCATAACCCCAAGCCACATTCCCTTATCTATCTCCATACTTCTCATAATAACCATGTCCAACCTCAATCACAAAATGATTAGAATGATCAGAAGATGAAACATTTTGTTTTAAATTCTTCATTATTAGTATTTTCTTATGCAAATCGATTCGTTATTCTACAGTCTTCTATTCTCTAGCAAAATATTCGGTAAAACCTGGACTGTCAAGAACATCAACAGAAGCTGTAGTTGTAGCACCATCAGACCATTAAACATCTAGCATACTAGCATCCTCATCATCTCCTGAACTTTTTAATCATCACCAAATCGTCTAACAAGCTTTTGATGCATATCATAATAAAGAACTATCAGACCACCTAAATTAGCTTGTAACTCAGTGATTTTGGTGTCTTTCTCAACATTACTTGTCTCAAACTCATCAATTTTTACATCTTTCACTATCGAATCTTGTTCCAACTCAAGTATTCTGTGTTGTAGAGCTTGGATGTCAACATTTTTAGATCTAATTTCAACTCCTTTACCATTGTCTTTAAGAAACTTGTTTTGTAAGGATAAAATATGGGCTAACTTCTCAGATGCACTCGAACCCTTAGAAACATGTTGAGCAGATGAACTTGAAGGCTCCACACGTGTTTCAACACCAATATGAGGCATCTCCTTCTCAATATCTAGGCTATAAATAGACTGAGTCGCAACAACTGGCTCATTTATTGCTTGTGTAGTAACTTGAATCGTTTATCTAATCAGAATACCTGGCCTGGGATCTCTTCGTCTTCCTTTTATTAGAATCAAACCTGGGTCTACTTCCTGTCACTTTCAGACGGCTGCTCTTGTACAACAGGACCTGCTTGAGGAGGCTTCAAAGCTACTTGATTTAGGTTTTCTTTGATTGTAGCTATATGTTCAGGTGTAGGTTCATCATCAGAATGAACCTCAAAAATAGAAACAAGTTCTTGATGAACAAGTTCTTCATGTTCCTCATCAACAATAGCAGGCACGACTAAATGTGGATTAATATCCGTCTCAAAAAGTTTCCAAATTTGGCAGGAGGATAAATCCCTTAGAACCCGACTTTAGCAACTTTCCTCTTTTGTTTCATGAGTCCAAAAGACGCAAGACCCATGGCTTTAAGATCTAGTGTCTCAACAGTACATTCCAAGTCAGAATAATGAGGGTTAAAAGTTATCTCCAAAAACCTTGCATACATCAAAAACATCTCATTCTTCTTTCCCTTTAGGTTACTCACCATCTCATGAAACACAAACCTAGAGTAACTTAATTCCCAATCCATAATTAGGGCGATAGCATATCTCTGATTCTGACTGATTTCGTCTGGTCCACCTTTTCTTCCAGCAATACAGCTCACAAATGTATAAGCTAGTTTCACTCGTAGCCCATTCTCCGAAGAATTTCAAAAACTTCATCTTTTGAGTATTTAGTAGGATGATCAGGTTGATTACCAAATAATAATATACTTTGAATGGTTGACTCAGAGATAATACTATGTTTGGTCATAACATTTGATTCAATGGTACCACCCCCTACACCATCTAGATTAAACTTTGCTTTGTTCCAGAAACCAATAATAAGATCTTTGTAAATGACAAGGTTTTCTCGAATGGTGTGGGGAATATTGTATGTATTTAATTCAACTATAAATGACTTGAATTCTTTGTGTGCAACAGGTGGATCAGACAACAAGTGGATCAGACAGGTATCCAGCTACGTTGTGAGTTTCAACAAACTTCGGTGCTTGATTGGCTTTTTTCTGCAACAAATGAGCCAAATTAGACAGGTTGATAAAAAAATAGTAATGCAATAATATGACATAAAAGTCTTGGTCAACATCCCTTTTACTCAAAATAATATATTTTGGTCAATAACCATCTGATTTTGGTCAAAACATATGATTTCGGTCAATAGCCATCTGATTTTGGTTTGACCACATGATTTCGGTCAAACATGTGATTTCGGCCAGAACATGTTTTTGGTCAACGAAAACCCGAGAACCCAAAGGTTTTCGGTATATTGACTCTTTACTTTTCATGGCTTTCTTCCCCAACACATCACAACGCCGTTAACTACCTGTAAACTCGGTTAATCGACTACCAGGAACATGTTCAATCTACAAATTATCCATCAAATACCAATTTGATTATGAACACATCTCTATTTTAAACTGATTTCTTTCTTTCAAACCTTAATTACCAAAACATATGCCAAAACATAGACCACAAGTAGATTATCAATTAAAGAAACATATACCAAAACAAACCATATAATGATATTTAGATTCAGATTATAGAAAAAGAGAGAAGATGAATTTGACTTAGAGATAATTGAAAAGTGTTTTTCAAAATAAATCCCCAAGCTACTTTAACTCTTAGATTTCGGCTGGTTTCGGTCAAGTCCACCTAGATTTCGGTGGGCCTGGTCCAATCATGTTGAAAATGATTGCATGATGGGCTTCCATGGGTTCATCAAATGTTGATGGACCTGAGTAAAGATAACTTGATCAAAATAAAAATAAACTTTTAATAAATCAATTCTCATAATATACTCATTTCAACAATAAAGTTTTAGAAAGATAGTGTGAAAGGAAAAATTTTAATATAGTAAAATAAATCTCAAAAATAACAATTAAAACAAAACTTTAACACACACTTCTATTTACACGTTTGAAGAAATTTACAGGATCAAATTGTTCTAGGTTCGAGCAAGGAGCATTTTCAGCACACACATACTTTGTTAGATTACTTGTTGGTATTATTTTTCACTTTAATCCACGCCCATAATACATACTTAGAGGGATAAGACTGGATACAATTTAGGTTTGTATATCTTAGTGGGACCCACACTTAAAAGCAAAGAAACCACTTTGATGAGTTTCTTATAGTTTTACCGAATGAGGTCACTCCAACTTGACTTAAACCTTTTGCCACAAGATCAAAATTAGTTTTAACACAATATATTATACAACCCATAAACTCTATAGTGGTCCTTGCAAGCAAGATTGACCCATAGTGGTTTCCTTCATGGTGGTTTAACTAAACTCTTGACACAACTTGTGTTTCTGCACTTTTCTTTTTGCCTCTGGCTTTTATTGTATTGAGCATTTTGCATTGAACTTTTTAGGCTTGTGACTTTGTTTTTGATACTTTGGCTCTTTAAAAAATCCACCATGTTGGAAAATTTACATATTGGTTCAAGACTCAAGTCTGTGCCATAACATAACAAAGTACCGAGAAATATTGTCTTCCGCTAGCATCAACATTCAGGTTTGCGCCATCGTGCATAAAAGAACCAAGCTTCACGGGTATTACTTATACTTAGAATTTTTATATATACAGTGTATGTATACAAAAGGTAGGTTTTTATAGTTTGTGATCAAATGACACGAGCCTTGAGTATAATTTGACTTTTCATTTTGGTTCTTACACAAGACTTGGTTAAGTTAACTAAACCCCAAGACGTGACCCACTAAAAACATGTTCATTAATTTCTAACAAGTCAACGATCATACCAACTTTTCATTCTTAAGGGCTGAATCTACCGACACAAGGATTATAAAGTCTATGTGTTTCAGCTACAGTACCTTACGTGTGTTGTTCTTACCATTAACACGAATATTCATATCATTTCCCAATTAAATGCATCAAAATGAAGTTTATATTTTTGATTTTGATAGTAAACAACACTATTTTTGAATTTATATATTTTAAAGAAAACAAATAACACACACTGTTGTTATATTTTTGTTACTCCCCCCCCCCCCCCCCCCCCCTAAATTTGTGCAAAAAGTAAAAAAAAAACAAAAAGAAGAAGAAAAAAAACATTTTGTGTACAATTCAAAACAAAAAGAATTTAATCGTCGAAACAAAGTATTTTAAGGAACCCTACAAACACATTGAAACGAGTTGTACCAACTGATTTGGTATTATTATCATTGTGGACTTGTTCCAAATGAATCAATTTACATTCGTAACAGACTCAGATAAAATGGACTTTAATGTCAATCTGCTTGGTTTTTGGAAGTTGAACCGAATGTTTAACAATTGCAATGGCAACATAGTTATCACATAATATAGGAGTGTCAAGAAATTTCATACCGTAATCCAATAATTGATGTTGCATCCAAATGACCTATGAACAAGCGGGTGCATCAACATATTCAGCCTCAACAGTGGATGTAGACACGGTTTGTTGTTTCTTGCATTACCACGAGATGAGTCTGTCTTCCAAAAATTAAAATCCAAAATATGTAGATTTCCTGTCAATATCACAACCTCAATAATTCCTGTTAGCATAGGCATATATATCAAACTATAAATTTTTAGGATGCCAAAGACCTAAATTTGACGTCCCTTTCAGATATCTAAAAATTCTTTTAAAAACAATTGCATGAGAAAGTTTAGAATTAGCCTAATAGCGTGCACATTGACAGACCGCAAACATGATGTCGGGACGATTGGCATTCAAATACATTAGGGACCGATCATTGATCTATGTAGCATTTGATATACGGATTTCCCTTCTAGGTTGGACGTGAGTGTTGGTCTTTCAGCCATGGGTGTCGTGGCGATCTTGTATTCTTGCATCTCATACTTAACCAGCATATCTTGAACATGTTTTCCTTGATGTAGGAGAATACTATTTGAACTCTGATGAACTTGAAGACCCAATAAAGTAGTCATTTCCTTAAGAGAACTTATTTCGAATCTTTTTTTCGTTACTGCCTCAAACTCTACACATAACTTGTGACTTGTGAATCCGAAAATGATGTCATCCACATAGATTTGAACCACAATAATATCTTTCTTGACTCTCCTAATGATCAAGGTCTGATCGATAGTTCCCCGTGCATACCCATGTTCTAGAAGATGATCAGTCAAAATAGAATACCGTGGAGCTAGATGTAACCATAGAGAGCTTTATCCAACTTGTAAACATGAGTTGGATGTTTTAGGTCCTTGAACCCGGATGGTTGATCCACATATATTTCCTCTTTGACTTCCCCATACAAAAAGGTTGTCTTGACATCCATCTAATAAACAGTGAAACCCATGAACGATTCATAGGCTAAGAAAATTCTTATAGCTTCAAGTCAAGCCACATGAGCATAAGCTTCAGCATAATCAAGACCTTCTATCTAACGAAACCCATGAAGTACTAGCCTTTCTTTATTTCTCACTATCACCCCCACTATCATCTTGTTTGTTACGAAACACCCATCTTGTTTCGAGTGATTTCTAACCCTCAGGTACCTCATGCATAGCGTCAACCCAACATGGTTCTTGCAGAGTCATGTCAACACTTTTCAATTCAATTTGTGATATGAAATGGGAATAAAGACATGAGTTGATTTCTCCACTTTGATTTCTATTTGTGACTCTTGCTTCAGAAAAACTAATAGTTTTTTCAATTGGATGATTTCTCTTAATGCTGGCAGGAATTTGGTAAATTGTACAAATCGTTGACCGCTAGAGTTGTGAAATTTTCTTTCATGTCCAAGGTTTAAGTTCCCAAACTGGATGAAGATTTGTTCAAGTAAGAAATACTTGAAACATACTCATTTGAAATTGGATCTGGGAAAAGAGAGTTTTGAAAATCTAACAAACATAATTATCTTCAACTGCTTCTTCGAGATCAACTGTAGGGTCACAAGATCTTCATAAATAACTAGTGAAGAGTATGTTTCAGGAACCGGCTCCTGAACTGGTGTTGAAGATGTAGGTGCCTCATTATACATCCCAAGGGGATCGATACTCAACACCGTTGGTTTGTATGTACCAATTGTAACTTCATCTTCTTCCTCAACGCTACTCGATGAACCTGTAGGACTTGCGACAACATCTGGAAACACATTAAAACAGTTAAAACCAATCACTATAATCAAATAACCAGTCAGGGCCGACTTGTGCATCTGTGTCATTTTTTCCAACCAACGAATATCTTACAACTCCACATTTCGTTTGGTTACCTTGTTTTAAACTCTGTAAGTTGTGTGTCCAGCATAACCGATAAAGTAGCAACTGAACCTTGGAATCAAATTTTGGTTTAGAATCCAAATGCAATAGAGTGCATGGGTGTCTTCATGTGTTGCTTGTTGATAAGTACTCTATTATGGACATATGATGCTATATTGATTGTTTTAGCCCAGAACAAATGATGTAATTTTGAGTCTCATAGCATGGCCCGAGCAGCTTCGATGAGTCGTATGTTTCTTCATTCAGCCACCCTGTTTTGTTGTGGTGTTCTAGCAGCACTATACTGTCTTTGCACTTCCTTTTCGACAGAATAACGATTCAAAATGACCTTCTTGAATTCTATACCTTTGTTACATCTTATACCCTTCACCTTCATATTTGGTTGATTTTCCATCGAAACAATAAACCTTTTGATCAACTATGCAGTCTCACTTTATTAGACAGAAATAAAACCAAAGTATAACGTTAGTAATTTTCAGTAATAACTAAACAATAAGATTTGCAAGAGATACTAAGTACGTTAACGGGACAAAAAAATCCATATGAAACAGTTGAAACAAAGAGTCTATTGTGTTAATTAATTAATTTGGGCTTGTGAGGTTTACAAATGTGTTTTCCTTGAGCACAGGCCACACATTTTTCGTTAGTAATAATATCTTTGATTGGTAAGCCACGGACAATATTATTTTCAGCAAGACGAGTCAAATTGTTAACATTTGCATGACCAAGACTATGATGCCAAAGCATTGCATCATGTTCCTAAACCTATGAAAATAAACATGTAATTTCTTCGGGAATAACTAGATTCATGTCAATCACATATGCATTATCTTTTCTTTGTGATTTGATCAAAGTACATTCATTTGGTATAACAATACCAGGTTTTAAAATCAAACACTCTTTGTTAGTAAAATGAGTTCAAAAACCTTTGTCACATATATGAGAGACACTTAACAGACAGTGTCTTCAACTCGGGAACATAATTCACATTATCAAAATATAGCACACCATTACTTGATGTACCCTTCTGATTGATCTCTCCTTTTTCTCCTCCTACAATTGAAATATACCCTCCATTAAAGTTTTGAATGTCGCAATTGAGAGATGTCTCCTTTCATGCGTCTGGAACAGCCACTATCAATATACCAAAGTCTGATGATATTCCTCCATAGTTGTTCCTACACAATGTGCGGAAGATTAGTCTTAGGTACCTAGTCAATATTGTGCTGGGTAAACCTGATTCATCTACACGTGACACTAATTTCCATGTCATATCCTTCTGGTTATCAAGTAATGAACATGAAGATTTATTAGGAGGTCAGGATGACTGAACAACTACTTTCTTGGGCATTTATCTGTAGTTTGGTTTTAGATGGATGGTTTGACTTTGACCTTAGTGTAAGACCCTAAATTTATAAAAGACTTCATGTCATTTACCATGCGGAAAACGGTCCCAAAATCTTTCTTTTAATCACACTTATATAAAAGTAGATTCTATAAACCGAACCCCACTTATAAAGTTTACAACAACTTGAGTTTTAATTTAAGACAATACATATATCAAAATCTGATCAAACGTACTTCATGAAATAATAGAAATCCAATTATTAAGAGGTGTTTCCTTGATTCGTCTCGAGCACTTGATCATTTTCCACCACCTACTCCGCGATATTTACCTAGTGCAAAACAACACAAGATTTTAGTATAACATGTAAGTATAATCACTTTTGCATCTTAAATACAAGCTTCAATTAGAATACATGAAAAACCCAAATACATAGTAAAAGGCGTACAACCCACGTATGTTACTCCGGATGCGGGTTTGTACATATTGTCATCTTTTACAATTTGCTAGTTTGATCCTGAGCATCTTGTACCTATTTTAAACAAGATAATCACACTAAATACATTAATTACATGACAAACAACAACACGAGCAACTTACAATCCCCTAATATTGCAACTCGTGATAGGTTACTTCAAAATCTATCAATAACATTCCATAACGGTTCAATACTTGGATCAACTAACATGCCACCAAATTTACCACAAGCGGTTCATTAATCTAGAAGGCCAAGATACTATCCCCGTATTACGGAGGGCTGTTTTACATTACTCGTTTTTAGTATTTATATTTTTTTTTTGGGTTTAATTTTATTTATTGTAATAAAATTTATAATATACTTAGAGTTTGATGATAAAAAGGTTTCACAAATAAATAATATGTTATAACCCGATTTAAAAGTTATCTGGGTTTGGTAAGACCCAAGACCCGCTTATTTTTTTTACTACAAAATTGTTTCTTAATTATAAATAATATTTTAAAAAAAATCATATAAAAATTTTTATTATAACGTATTTTATAGAATTTTCACATCAATAATTTGATGAGAATAATTTTTAATTTAATGAGTTGTTATAACTCGTTTAAGTAATATCTCAGACAAAAACTTAGACTCGTCTTAACTCATTTATACCCCCACTCAAATCCAGATGGTAGTCAGTTGACTCAAATCTACTCATGAATTGAATAAGTTAACTTTTTATTATTATTATTATTATTATTATTATTATCGCAAATAATAAGTTAGCAATATAATTTATATAAGAATATCAAACAACAAATAATAAAGTCCCAATATTCCCAGAGTTAAAGTTAGGTACTATTTATAAATTATGAGAATATTAGGTCCTAAAATATGGTTATATCTAGTTTTTGTCCTCCGTATTACGGAGATTGTTTTATATTCTTTGTTTTAATATTTATTTATTTTTTGAATTTAGATTTTTTATTGTATGAAATTTAATAATAATATACTTATAGTTTGATGAAAAATTGTTTCACAAATAAATGAGAAGCCTTCATTTAAAAATCAAGCAAATCTGGTGACTCTAGAAAAAGGGGGAGCGACCACATCGCGACACGTAGGATTTTTATGTCTTCGTTTATATTATATATATATATATATATATATGAAAAGGATCAAGAGAGAACTCCTTAGAGAGAGAACTAGAGAACTAATAATGAAGTATTTTTAATTTAATTAACAAAATATTTTTAATTTTTTTTCTTTCATCCATCTTATATGTTGTTATTCTTCACCACAAAAAAATATAAAAAAAAAGTTAAAAAAAAAACTCGTTGTAATGCATATATGCAATACATCGACTTTTTTATAACGCATATGTGTAATAAAAAAGTCATTTTGATATTTAAAATAGTGTTGAATAGCATATATATATATATATATATATACAGTTGTTTGTATTGTATATTTGCAATAGTGTTATATTATATACAAAAATTTTAGAAACAAATCGATATAGTGCATATGTGCATTAGTGTGTATTACATATATATGTGATAGTGTGTTTTGCATACAATTACGAGTGTTGTTTTTGTATATATTCAATATTGTGTATTAGATAATGCATTTGTGTTGTATTATATGCAATGAAACACTATTTTATATATGCAATACACATTAATGCACATATGCATTACATCAAATGTTTTCTTTCTTTTTTTTTCCTTTACGAACAATATCATCTTATTAGAAGGTAAAGACTCGCAAAATATTTTTATAAAAAAAGTTAAAAATACTTCTTTAGTAGTTCTTTAGTTCTCTCTATAAAAAGAGATATATATATATATATATATACACTAGTACAAAATCCGCGCGATGCGGCGGGATCCAAAAATAACTTGCTATACATATATGTGCATTTGTACAAGACACGTTTAATATGATGGCATTAACGTGGGCTAAGATGAAATCAAATATGCGAGTGAACAACTATTGATGTATACACTCGTATAAAGCATCAAATCCTTAAAGAGATTAAGTAAACAAGAGTTCCTCTCAATAAATGAATCATTCTACATTCTACATCAAAAATAAAGTTTACAACTTATATAAACATGTAGAAAAGAATAAACAAAGTGCAACTCGCTTACTCTAAGGTAATTCTACAAATTTTAAAAGTGGAATTGTGTTGAATGTGCCTCGAGTGGATGGAATTTTGGTGTAGTAGACCAGTAACGCGGCCGTTTTAACATGTCTTAGGTACTTTGTTACTTATTTACAGCTGGCACACCCCCATCTAGGTTTTTTTGCTATTGTTGATTGTGTTGTGGTTGATTATGATATCCAGATCTTGTGGTAGACGTCCTTCTCAGAAATTTTTGCTAAGCTATCAATCAAAGAAACACACAAATTTATTAACTTATTATTACAAACATTAGTGGACTTAAAATAAACAATAATGATGTCGTAAATAATCTTACCCATTGGTCCAATGTTGCTTTCTCGATTGTATTCGATCAAATCTTTTATACTATTAACCACTTATGATATTTGCATAGATAGGCGCAGTACTAGCCCAATTATCAAAAATCAAAATTAGGGTTGAAAACAATACAAGGAAAGTATAAATATTCAATGTGCATATATAAAAATGTTTCATAATTTAAAAAATAAAACTATCAACTTCTTCGTTAGTCATCTAGCAAAACCTGAACATGCCTTTTCACTGTTCCCATCGGTACATATTTCTTGTATCCGTGAGTTTGAAAGTTCCATTTGTTGTTACCAATTAAGTTATTTGACTATTGAAAGTTATAATGCAAAATGGTAAAAAAAAAAAAACAACTCTACCTTCCTTATAATCTCAATTGTAATTGGTTTCTTTCCACGTTTTGAAGTTGGCTTGTTTAGATAAAATCCAACAAACTCACGGAACTTTTGAATAATAGTTAATTAGCAAACATATTTTCAGTTGGTACCCAAGGATTGATGCAACATGCTACACACAACACATCAATAATCATATATATGCCTTATTTCAGTTATACATTAATCATTTGAAGAAAATCTCAAGATATCATATTAGCAGTCTTACCACTTTGCTTGAGCTTTATAACTAATTCCACTATGCTATGAAACGGGACAGAAATTAACCAACTGGGTCGAAAGGGATGAATAGCTGGAAAATGAGTCAATGTAAGTACCTGTTAGGTGCGAGTCAAAATTAGTCATCAAATTCTGTCTTTTTTAGCTAATTTGATAATTGAAACAAAAGTACAAGTAACATAATTTCATGCCTGCAACAACTTTACAATCTCGTGACGTTCTTTTGCAAGACGCCATTCACAACCTCCACCACCTGTTATAGCCTTCGCAACATAAGAAATATGTGTTGATGTAATCTTTTATTAAAATAAGTTGCATTCATTCAATATATGGCATAGTTCTTATAAAAACAATTGTGCTGCATTGATAAAAGAAAGTGGGGATTTTAGAATAATAAAAAAAAACATACTTAAAAAGACATGTAGTTGGTAAAACCCGCACAATGTGGCTACAAACCATAACTAACTTAACCAAACCAACTTTACCAAAATAATGAGAAAAAAACCTAAACCAAAGTAACGACTCACATTAAAATAATGATTAGTAATTTTAATCTCATGGAAATGAATTAAAAATACTAACAATAATGAGAAAAGAACCCTTATCATAAATCAGTTGCTTCACGAATGGTAATATGTAAAATAACTCTAATAATTAATGGTGCATTTCAATAATTCATTAATATGCAAAAGCTTATGATAAGATATGACCAACCTTTTTTTATCAACCGTGTGTTATTAACAATAAAGACAGATGAATGTCAGCACCTAGTGCAAACTGATGACCAGCACACCCGATTAAGTATATCTTCTTCAAACTGTTATAATAAGTAGAACATGAAAATGACAAATACCAATAAAGGTACCTTTACTCTTGTGTTGGTATTTGCTGTAAATGTCATCAACTTTACTCTTGTGTCCATAGCTCCTGACAAACCAAATACTAATGAGATTCACAAACAAGTTTATTATCGAATAACAATTATGAAATGGCTGAAATTAACAATAATAATAATAATAATAAGATGTTTTAGGAACTTCAAGCATTACTTATATCTTTATTTAACCAAATGGACTTGTGCTCAGATTCATCTTGTACAAATGCATTAGCTGAACAATTTAGACATTCACCTAAAATAATGAAAATAAGTTAAAGAAAAAAGTCTGAATCAGGCAGAAATGTGCATACTTGCAGAGTTGGTGAGAACAACTAAACCTTCTTCCGTCAAAATAGGCAGGAAAATCGTAACCCGGCACCTGTGGTGACCACAACTCCCCGCTTGAAAACCGATCTAGTTAGATCTCACCATGCACCTAAACTTTACGCCAAGCTAGATATATGTAGCAGCCCTTCATCCTTATTTCGCTTATGAGAAATCCGAGACCTTGTTTGTTTAGCTGTAGCAGTTTAGGGTTTCTATGGAACAAGATTATGAACCGGATTCAGGAGAGAAAATCTGACATATGGAATGTGATTTTCAAAATTCAAAATAAGGTATTGTTCGAGCCAAAATTGATCTGCACATGTTTGATATTTTAGGAGTTTGGTTTCAATACGTTGTAAAGGAAAAGCAAGACACCCCATTTTTAAGTAATTTATAAATTTTCAAACACATTCATATAGGAATAAAATAGTCATTCTAACACTAAATTTCACGTGTTTTTCATATTTCTTCAAATTATATACAACCTTGCCCCCTCAACTTTAATCAACTTTTGAAAACTTAAATAATAGTTACAACTTTGATCCCCCATCTTTTAACTATATATTATTTATAATTACACTTTTAACCCAAATTCCCACACGATTTTTAAACGATCATAATTTTTTCATACGTTAATATTTTTTTTAAAAAAAATTGCACCATAAAAACGAGCATTTAATTCTCTTTAATTTGAGTATGATATTATCATAGTTTATTTTTAGTTAAAAAAATTAACATTTTACGTATATGCGTTTGTGGTCCGGTTTTGATGGTTTTAAACTAAGCCGTGAGCCAAGCCGTTATTTGTCATCGAAAACTGAAACCAAACAGTTTAAAATTAAAACCCAACAAAAACAAACCATTAACAATGGTTAGGTTTCGGTTTCATTTGTGCTTCGATACTAAATTGAGTTTAAAATAAGAATTCTTAATCCACAGTTTCAAAAGAACGATGAGCACCCAAAAATCTCATACGTGATTACCAAGGTCTGTATTTCCCACTACATCGCGCGGGCACTCGTCTAGTATATATATATATATGTGTGTGTGTGTGTGTGTGTGTGTGTGTTTGTGTGTATTTAGGTCAAATACTCAAAACCCGATTAACCCATACTCATGAAACCCGAACCCGAGTAATCGGATGAGATTAAGTTCGGGTATGAGTACTCAAAATACAATTCTCAAACCCGAAGAACCCGAACCGATAACCCGGATACACACCCTAGTGGTGGTATATTAATTGTGAAACAGCTGAAGCAGTGACGGAAGATGAAGACGACCAAGAGCTGTTGCGTGTATATGACCTGATGCACTTGGTAAATCTATCCAAGACTGACTTGCATGTGCTACATGGTATGAAGATATTTTATATTCATGTATGGAGGTTAGAGGGGAGGAAATACCAGAACGTCATCTCAGTTTGTGTGAGATGCGGAGTGCATGTCAGGAGTTTTGTTTGATATGGAGTTTACTAATTTCTTATTGCAAATCGAAGAAAAACAAGAAATAGATGAAGGTACTACCAAGGGGGAGTCTGTTGGTGCATTTGGTGTCAGTAGTTCATTAGTTTAATGTTTGTCTTATCTATAATGAATATTGTGACATGTTTACGTTTTTGGTTGTGTTTGTTTGATACGTAAGTGGTGAAGTTAGATTATTGGCGAAGCTATGATAACTTCACCTATGTTGTAACAGCGAAGTTGGGTAAGATATAAACTCAACTTCAGCTAGGGTTTCGTAGACCCAACATGTTACTTGTTATCAATTGTGTATTGATAAAATGATATGTACCGAGATATTTATCAATACAAGAATCCTTTGTGTTTAACCCTAGTTCCTACTTGTTCTTATAAATACTACTAACACTCGTAAATGAAGACTAAGGAGATTTTGCACCATTAGAGTTTGTGATACTACCGTAGTCAATCCATTCCGATTACCTACGTATACCACATAAGGATGAGGATGAGGCCAAAACACACATAACATCATATAGTCATGTAAGCATAAACATATAATGAGCAAATTAATCATATAAACACACAATATCGAATTGTAGTTGAGGAGTTGAGCCTAAACAATTGTTTGATAATAGAACACATGCTACCACCAAAATAACAGATGAAAGGGTTGTGTAATATCACTTGATAATGATGCGGATGAGAAGTTGGGACTAACTCAAACGAGTTGACCGAACTTGTTCTATTGAATGAGTGATCTTAGAAAGCAAAAGAATTCTAGGTTCAATAGAGATATAAAAACATGTGAAGTGTTTAGTTTAAGATTTGGGGTTGAAAAATATATATTTCTTTAAAAATAACTACTCCCTCCGTCTCATTTTAAATGTCCATTTTTTTATTTTTTGTTGTCCCAATTTAAATGTCATTTCTATACATATAAATTCAATTTCCAATTGTGCCCTTACTATAACATATACTAGATGTTTCATTTTACAAAAATGGTTTTTAGCCATAATAAATTAAATGACATTATTGTCATTTAACAGCTCATAAAATAAAATGATCAAACATTTCTTAATTTGTGTGTTTTGGGTCCCATGACATTTAAAATGGGACGGAGGGAGTATTATTTAATGTTTTCAATAAAACTATCATGTTTTGGTTTTATTAATTAAAGTTTACCAAATAATAATTAATCATGTTTTTAACTAGTTCGATTCGAGCCAAAATAAGCGAAACAAAACAAAGTTATGTGGGAAAACAATTTTAGACGAGTGTTCAGTTTTTTTCGGTCCAAACTTTGATGTTATATCAGGTTAGTTTCGATATAACCATAATATTATAATAATGATGAAAACATAAAAAGCAGTAACTTTAAGTGAGTCAGAATGTTAATTTGATCAAAACTCCAAAATTATAAATATAAACCCGACATTTCAATTTATTAAAATTTGATGTGCAAATTCCTCAATTCAATGGATTTAAATGAGGGATTTCGATCCATAAACGTAATATAAGATACACAAACTACTAATTACCCGAAAATAACTTAGAAGAAGACGTCCAGGAATCGGTTTGACTTTTGAAAGTCAAATGATGATGAACACCCAAATCAGTGATTAGAATGAGAAGAGAGGTTGGTGCACGAAACTAGGCTGATGAAATGAGTTTATATAGCCTCTACAAGGCCTTGAACAACTATAAATCGTTTAAATTAGTGAATTAAAACAAAATCCTGAAAATCATGGACTTTAATGAAATTGGTTGACAAAACTTGTTCCTTGCGACAAGAAATCAATGTTAGATGATAGGGTTTGTGTCTAGGTTCATTGTTGAGAAAGCAATTTGATAGAGATCGCGATTTTGGTTGACAAATTGATCAAACCAACAGTTTAAGAACATTCACGATACCGTGCCTATGTCATGTATCACGAAGCCTGCAGAGTCAGAGTCTGGCTTTCGTGTAGCGTGACCATATGGGTTTAGTTAATCTTGAAGATCTTCACATATCATGAAGGATAGAGACTAAACCAGTCGCTTAGCGCGACCAAAATGGGTTCGGTAAAGCCCTAATATTGACACGTAGCGTGAAAGTTGAGGGAAAGGGTTCTTCACGTATTGAGAAAGACTGAATTCACAGAAAGTTTAGATTTTGACACTTATGAACCTTGGACTTTGATTAGATGCATTGGATACATATAATAAGCAATTTTAAGAATCGATAATGAGTGTACAACAAAACGACAATAGAAATCATATAATAACCAAGCAAATACTTAGAATGCAAACTTTTATTAATGACGAAGGATCCGAATTACAAATGGGTTGGGTAAAACAAGTACAAATACGAATCAAAAAGTGACAAATGTTATTGCGGCGGCTATGGGTGGCTGTCGATGGTGGCATTAGTGGAGGGTGTGGCGTCGACAGTGGTTGAGATGTTGTAGGGTGAAAGAGAGAATGGAATGGAAAAAAATGGGGGTGGACGGAATGAATTTGGGGTGTTTTAGATAGAATGAGTGAGGTAATATGTGATTTCATTCTATTAAACAGCCAAACGCTCTGTTTTTCATTCATTCACAATGGTTCATTCCATTTCAACTCACATTCCTACATACCAAACACTTCCTAAGTATTTTATGGTCGCGATTCCTTTTTTTGTGTGGCTAAAAGTAATCAGAGGTCACGATTTATATTTTAAGTGAGTCTAGAAGTGATCATGCCCTTTTCACTTCCTGCAGCCAAAATTAATTTGATCAATATTAGAAAATATAGTGATATACAATCATGGCATTTTCACTCGTTCTAATTCATTCATGATCATTTAATATCTCTATAAACACTGAAGTTACCAAACTATATTATAACTCTATATAATTACCCCTCCTGGTTGCTTGTCATACTCCCCCCCCCCCCTCCTAGAAAAACCAACTTTAATATTACCCCTTGAAATTATATAATTACCAAATTAGCACAAAAACAAGGATTTCATATTTTTTTTACAAGTTGCGTTTTTTTTTATGATTTCGAGTTTAGGGTTTCGGGTTTAGGGATTAGGGTTTAGGTTTTCGGGTTTAGGTTTCAGGTTTAGGGTTTAGGTTTTCGGGTCTCCTATTTCAGATTTAGGGTATAGGGTTTAGGGTTCGGGTTTAGGGTTTAGGTTTTCGGGTTTAGGGTTTAGAGTTTAGGGTTTAGGGTTCGGGTTTAGGGTTTTAGGTTTTCGAATTTCGGGTTTATTTTGTAAAGTTAAAGAGGTAAAATAAGGATATTATAAATATATATACTATTAAAATTAAAAAATATATGTTATAAATATTTACAATATTAATACTAAAAAAATAAATTAATAGTAATACTTGATAGTTTTTAATTTGATATTAGTGAAGATTATTAAGTGAAAAATACGTTGTAGGGACTAATATGTATATAAATAATGTTAAAGGGTAATAGTAATTTATCTAATAAGTTAAGGGGGGTGTATATTTAATAAAAATAGTGTAAGTGAGGATATGTTTAGCAACACCCTTTCAATATATCTTCAGAAGATATCCTCACACGTCATCAAAAATCACATTTTGAGGCCTTAATTTCGCCCTCCAATTAACGTCTTCGTCTTCTGTGGTGATGTATATATAGTAAGTATATTGTAACATCAGGTTATTTACGAGTCGCTAAAAATATAATTAAATGATTTATTTATTTAAAGATTTATTTTGGTAAATATTAGGCTTAATAGATAATGGGTTGATTATGGGCGTAGAAGCCCTCCCGGCGCCTCTCTTCTCTTGATCCGCCCTCAAAATTGTGTGTGGGTAGTTTAACACTTTGATCTTAATTTGGTTCACATTATAGCCTGTCTTAACTCACGACTCGTGAGTTAACACACCCAATGTGTACGGATGGTTTAACGTTTTAATGTTTGATTTTGGTACCTTTTAACAATCTCGCCGTAACGCGTGGGGTTCTTCTTTTAGTTAGTATAAATACTAAATCCCTTAGCCAAATAACCTTTCCACCACTATTTCACTTAAAAATCACACACTTAAGCTATAGTGAGAAGATAAAATGATTATCAATATAAGTACTAAAGAGATTATTCATAGGTGATCAGTTCAAAATTAGTGGTAAGAACAAAGGTTTCCATTATGTTATTAATATGTGATAAAAGAAGGGTTGATCATTATCTTAATTAGTTAGAAGAGAAGAGTTAATCACTATCTATTAGTAACAAATTATAAAGTTAATCCCTAAGTGGTTGTTTGTTTTTTCATAAAAGATCTTCAGGAGCTCTTTTGTTTATATCGCACAGACCATGCGCAGATGTTTAGGTTTGTAGAGTGTTTGTTTTTTAGAAGACATTTCATTAAAAAAATGTTTCTGCACCCTCTTTTTTGCTACAGACATGGACCAACCACTTCTCACATCTTCTAGTCACGTCTCAATATTATTTATGTTATTTCTTCTTGCTACATACCCTAGCCCCTCTCCTCCACAACTCTCCTCTCCGCCACCTCTGTCGGCCTCCCCACCATCTCTGTCATCCACCCCCTCTATGATAGGGTTCTACGATGTTTCTGATTGTTGACATAAGGTGCCTTTAAGTGGAGACGTTTCATCGTGTCGTTAGTTCTCAGTTTGATGCTCACAAAGGAGTTGGTCGAAGATGATATGAATGTTACCGGAAAATAGCGAAACATGAGGGTAGAGGAACACAACATAATACTTATAAATGTATTAGCTTATTCTTTTGTTTATTTAATAGAGGTAGATTTATTTACTAAAGTGGGGCATCTCATTATTAACATTATGTTTTTTTAATTTGATGAAAAAATATATTCTTTAAAGTTGATATATCAAATATACATTGTTGATAAGTTTTCTTTGTCATTTATTAATTTAGTTTTACATCTGGTAGTGGTGTGATGGAGGTTTTAGAAGTGCCGCAATGCGACTTAATGGTTAATCAGTTGATAACTCACGTGCTGCAAATAACCGTCGTAACACGCGGGTCTAAAAATTAAATTTTGTAAAATTGATTATATAATGTCTTGGATTAATCAGATTATAATTTTTATATATAATGAGTGTTGTTGCTTGTTAAGGTATTAGTTTTTTTGTTATAGAAAGTTTGTAAATAGTTTAGGTATAATAAAATTAGAAATTTAGGTATAATGAATGTTATTGTTTAACGATCTGCAGACATTAAAAAACAAACAGTATTCTTCTTACAGACTGCAGATGTTTGGCCCACCTCTTTTTCTACAGATGTCTGCCGGTGTGGTCCGCAGACTATAGACATTTTACCTCTGAAAAAACAAACACCTTAGATATGAGCTCTTCCGCTAAAACGAATGTGCTCTTTATGAAGCAAGCTTTTGGTGAATATTAGGGGTGATCATACAAGTCTTACCGGCTTGACCGACCCAAACTCGGACCCAATTAATACTAAAGACGAGACCTGAGAACCGCTTGAATGTTAATAATCGGTGTAGGTCCTAAACGAGTTTCTCGAGCATTAGAACCAGTTGTTAGTATATGACCCATTTGTTTGATATAAGACGGTTTTTAATTGGGAAATTATTAGACTTGCTTTGCAATTTGTAGAAAACAATAACCCAAACATAACTAACATAAAATTATAACTGTTACTAATTAGTATCAACCAAATATATATTATGTGCAAATCAAAGCTTCTTTTCATCATACATACACAAGGGTATGTAACAAATGATATTTTCTCATTAAACGTGTCTTAAAAAACAATTCAAACTAATGACAAATCGAGTTATAAAGACTAACAAAATCAAATAATAAATCAACTAGGTTGTATAGTTGATTTGTAATATCATGGGCCTTCAACCTGTTACTGGACTAGGAACCCGATTAACTACCTATGCTATACCTGAAAACCGACCCTATTAAAGTATAAGCGGGCTTCACAAGTTCATATGTGACGTGTCTTGTGGGTATTAACTAGTTTATGCTCACCCTCGTTTAATATAAAGACACCAAAATTAAATGGATTACATATGATCCTCCAAAACCAGCATAAATTTTGTGTTATGTATTGATTTTGCTTTCACAATAAACTTGTTTAATATCACCTTTCATGGTTGAGTTATTCTACAAATGTTAATAAAAATGAGAAGTGTGATAAATCGTAATAAAAATGAGAAGTGTGATGAATCGTAATAAATTAACATGTGTTAAATAGGAACCAAAGGAAAAAGAATATAAAAGTAGTGGTAATACACATTTTCTCTCTACACATGTAAGTCACATGTTAATTACCCCATCATTTTTAAACGTCTATAACTTTTTCATATGATATTTTTTTTTAAAAAAAAACACCATAATAACAAGCGTTTTTTATCTTTAATATGAGTATGATTTTGTTATATAAATAAAAAATAATTTACGTCATTGTGTTTTTTTTCTTACAATTGTGTCTTCAGTTTGTCAATGTGTTTTTTTCGTCATTGTGTCTTTCAACTGATAATTGTGTTTTTTTAAATACTAATAACACCGTTGTGTAATAATATGTAAATATAATGAAAAATACCAACAAATTGTCTGATACATAAAACACAATGATGAATACATATTACATAATAAACTGAAATGTAAAACACAATAATGAATACATATAACACGATAGCCTCAAACGTAAGACACAATTGTAAATACATATAGCGCAATGACTTGAAACGTAAAACACAATAGAATCTACATATTACACAATACACAATGAACATAATACTATTTTTCTCAACTTAAGTGAATGTTGAGCACAATGACTAAAACACAATGATAAGTAGAAAGACAAATGTTGAACATAAAGATACAATGACGAACAAAAAGACGCAATGATGTAATCTTTGTTTTAATATGAGTAACAATTAAAAAACACAATAACCAAAATCTAAAAAACTATGCATAGAAAAACTCAATTAAAAAACACAATAGACAAACAAATAACACAATATAAAAAAAACCCACTAACTTTTTTTTTATTTTTATATAACAATATGATATTCATATTTAAGATAAAAACGTTTGTTATTATGGTATAAAAATTTCAAAAAAAATGTCGTATGAAAAAGTTATAGACATTTTAAAATAATGAAGGAATTGACATATGCATTGCATGTGAAGGGAGAAAGTCATCATAAGTGAGTTATTACTTTTATGTCCTCATCAATTTTTATTCTTAAATTAATCTCCACTATTCAAATTTAAATTCAATGAATTAGATTTCTTCTCTGCCTTCTCATTTTTGTTATCCTTTGTATTTTAACTTTACCCCCACTTTTCAACTCATCTTCGTAAAGACATGTTCTTAGCAAACAAAGATTTACTTTTAAAAAAAAAAGTCATCATATTTAAAAGACATGTTCCATGCACGCTACAGGTTTACTAAAGTACTGGCATGGTAAAGGATAAAACACACCAAATAGTTTGGTGAAACAATTGACTAGTGCACAAGCTGGGCTTTTGGGAACAGAGACCAATTCGTACCAAGATATGAGTATTTTCAGAACCGGTATCGTAAGGAACCGGGTCTGGACTGGGTATGTGTCCCACCGGGGACAACCTGGAAGTTGTTCCGGAGTCTGGTATTTCGTGCACCTCTACTGAGACTATTTTCCATCTGGCATCTGTTCGTAAACATGCATGGCCCTTGCAATTGAAAAACTAATGGCCCGAAAGAAGCCCAAGGCTTGGTTTACCTGACAATTCAACAATACAAACAAGTAAAACAGTTCAGCTCGATCCACTTTTGGCCCGTTACCCAACAATAGAAACACGTAAAACCATGAAACAGTTGCAATAAGAACAGTCATTGCATTGACAAAAGATAGTAATTCCGATGTGTATTAACACGAAAACATAATAAAATTATACATCTAGCCTTTTAAACCATATACCTACAGAAACCCAAGACCATCTTCATTAATATCATCTTCCATCAACGGGCAGTCATTAGAATCATGACGGAACTGCCCGCAACATGGCACAGAGCACCGCTTTCGCTTTGACCTTCTCTCTTTTACCTTCCCAAAAGTCAACGCTTCATGAGTAAAACTTTGAACAATACTATCCGAATCTTCAACTTCTGGATGAATCAACGAATCAGGCGGACTATTATTATAAGTCATATTATTATTATTAACACCACTAGAAGGTCCCGGAAACTCCTTGACCCGAGTCAACACCAAGTCAATTTGGCCACAACAAAGTTCAATCTTTCTTCAGTCTCCATAGCTTCAGAAACTAGACTCGAAACCATTGACTGCAACATTGAGTGTTGACTCGAATTAGGGTCAACAACGGGTTTCGCGTAGTTTAAGGAATCGCGCCAACGAACAGGTAAGTATTGATATGGTATGTGAAAACAGTTGTTTGTTGAAAGAACGCGAAGAACGTGTCTACATAAAATTCCCGAGAATTCAAAGTCATGGCGGGTGCAACTGATGAATTCATCATGTGGGACCCACAGAACTTTGCAGCCGCCGTTTATTTCTGTGTGGTGTCTCACGATGAAGTAATTGTTGTCGACCAATAGAGATGCGTATTGTGGGGCCAACACGAGTTGTTCTTGGAATTTGGTAAAGGCGTATGGTGTGAGAACTGTGGCTGCGTGTGACTCGATTGGTGAACCAGTTTTTAATGACACCTTTCGGCGGTTTCTAATCAATTTCTGTTTTAATGTAGCTTGGTCTTTAGCATCTATAACCATTGCCACCTGGATATTAGTAGCATATTAAATGATAGCTACAACAGATTTTTGGCGATATATGTGACAAATAAAGTACAAGGTGAAAAGTGTTTTGGGTCGTCAACCCGGCCCACCAAAAAGTAACCGTTTTTACCCAAACCCATTTTGACACGTTACTAATTGCCCAACCGTTTTACCCGCAGAATTTTAGTTATTAATAGGCCTGTAAAAGAATCAAATATTCAGTGAACTGTTCGACTGAAAGTTCTTTTATGTAACAAGAGCATAGTTTTTTTTTCATTTAGTTAAACAAACATGTCTCGTTCGTTCATTATGTTCGTGAATGTTTATTCATTTAAATTTGTTCTTTTACATTCATTCTATGTTCGCTAGTTTACATTTGTTAAAAGTTTGTTCTCTATGCTCATTAATATTTTTGCGGCCCAACACATTGTTCAATTATGTTCGTTCGTTTACGTTTATGAACCGTTCGTTCATACCGTTTAACAAACATAAACAAACTTGTTCATTCATTTTCTTAATAAACAAACACAAACAAGAAACCCCGTTCGTCAATTTTCCTTGTTCGACCGTTTGTTCGGTTAAAGTTAAACAAGCAAGCACGAATATAGCGTGTTCGTGTTACCCGGCCCACCCATCAATCTTCCACCTCGAATTGATAGATTTCAAGAAAAGAAGGCGATACCTGCTCTACAAAATTTTCAAGAACCAATTGTGCACTTAAAAACCGTTGGATGAAAGCGTTGATAGCCTCATATTGAAAAGTACTAGTCATTCCAGCAAAGAAGTAACATCTCAAAAACGGGAGTGCCCAAAACGCGCGTAAAGCATACAAACTAACAATGTGCTTGTTTCCGTGGAATCCATACGCATCAACCATCTCTCTCCATCCCAATTCAAACTCATCAACCGAGTGCAAATTATAGAGCCCATGAAACTCGGCTTTCCATTGACCATATTGTGAGCCCAGAAGTGCAGAAAACCAATCTGAAAACTTGGAAACTATATGCCAAATGCAAAAGGCATGTTTTGTTCTTGGCATTTCAATTGCAACTGCTTCTTTCAGCCACATGTTTTGGTTGGTTAATATTGTTTCAGGAGCCTTTTCGTTCATGAATCCTAAAAATGTCTGATACAAAGAATAAATTATAAGGAACAAGTCGAATGGGTCAATGTTACCCAAACGGATTTTGTTTGTTGACAACTTCCTAAATCATTCTGCTAAAAAGGGATTCTTATTAAAATAATATTAACTTTTAATTGTATTTCCCACGCTAATTATATATTATAATAAAATGTATATAATTTTGGACATAAAAGTGTTTTTAGGTCAACGTAAAGTGTTCTAGGTCAACTCATCAAGAACAGTTAAGGAAAACCAATCTGACCAGATATCTTTGTGAAACACATTTACTTATAAATGGTTCAATTAACTAAAAAGGAACAAACCAAGCGGGTCAAATGTCACCCAAAGGGTTTTCTTTAATGTATACATTGTACAACTTCCTAACTCGTTTTGTTTAAAAAAAATATCAATAATAATGTTAACTTTTGTAAATTCATATTTCAGTTTTGACACACTAAATGTTAGAATATGATCACAAAGTAGTTTAGGTCAACATAAATGTTTTACGTCAACCCGTTAACAAAACCCGATTTGACCAGTTACCCAGCGTGCCTATTTTGTCACCTCACATGAAAAACATAATAAAGTTTCTAACCTTTAAGGCCCAACAGAAAGACTGCATATTCTCATCCCGTAACAGCACACAACCAAAAAAGCAATTTTGACCATAATTATCAACTCCAAGCCAAATTCCAAGAATCATATCCTAAGCATCCAATCGATGAGTCGTGTCACAAATCACAACATCCCCAAACGTCTCAAAAGATCTAACCGATGAACCATACGTCCATGCAATATGTTCCAAACGGTTATTTGCATCAATCTTGAAATTATATCTGAAGTTTGGATCTTTATCCTTTTTGTCCTTGCACATTTTAAGAAGGTCAATCACGTCATTATCTCGGTCAACATTCCTAAATGACTGAAGTAAATTCCTCACATCAATTTCATTAAACGGTAAACAACCGAGCTTCACGCCCTTTTCAAGTTCCATCAATCTTAACATCTGTCTAACAGACATCCCGGATTTTGCAAACATGCATATACGACTTTTGTCATCTGACGACATTGTGCAGTATGCAGGAAGAACTTGGTCATCATTTGACTTTAAAAGCTCATGATTGTGAACATTGCTAAAACCCGTGATCCGCCATTCTGGAACATCAAAATCGGCACATTTCACGATTTGCATATACGCTTGACATCCACAACGTGACGACTTTCGGTTTCTTTGTATTTTCCCGTCTTCTGATGGCTTTATTTGTGGGTACCCACCACGGTGGCAGGTGAAATCCCGCCTTGTAATCCCCCTCCCGACACCATCTTTTCCACGTGTACGATGGCGGCGAATTGAAAAGCCGCATTGTTTTGCAAAGCTACAGTAAAACTCATAAGCAGCATCTTGAGAAACAAACCTTTGACCAATAAAAGGTACGAGGTTGACCGAAGTTTGTCTAGACAGAATTGTGTCTTCCGGTATCTCCTCAATCGTGCCAATATCATCAGCAGATAAATCTGTACCGTTCTCTGATGTTTCTTTCACCACGTTCATTATCTCCGACATTGATTATATAAAAAGATAAATTAAAGTATAGTACCTGCATATAAGAAGATTTTAATACACTAATGGATAAATAAGATGACACAAAAATAATATATAGAGACGACAGAATGGGTAATTTGAATAACTGGTCAAAACAGATCTAGGTCGAAGCGTGGAACTTTTGATACAGGTCAAAACAAGTCATATTCGGTTGACCAAAAAAAAATTTTTGCCAAAAGCTTTTTTTTTTTATAAATAGTTACAGAGTCAAATATAATGACAATAAACTATTATGAACAGAATGATTTAGGAGATTTATCCATATAAAAAGGCACTTAAGAAGCTTTTAACTCATTTGACCCGTTTTCTTTTAACTTATTACATACACCTTTGGCATGTTAACTTAAACTTAATCAACCCATTTAATTATTTATGGTTAAATGGGAAATAATTGCACCTCAAATAATATATTAACTAATCACATCGCTTATTCACGTGTAAGCCTTCAGAAACTAGAAGCCCAAGGGAAAAAACAACTAAACGGGTCAGAATTACCACCTGAATAATATATTAACTATCAATTACATAACATATTCCCTTGTAAGCCTTCGTAAAATAGAAGCACAGGGGAAGAACAAACAAGAAGCAAGTAACCTCACCTATTAAGGTTGCAATCTACCCATGATTGAGACTATCTCCATCTTTCCAAACACTACCATTCAGCAGCAACGACAATGTAACCAACCAATACAGTGATCTGTAATTTCGTCTTTCAACGGTAACAAAAATAAGCTATTAGAATCCAGCACAAATATATAGCAAAATGAGCACTACCGTAAGCTGCCCAAGTGCATAAGGATAAACAAGCAAGAGTATTATAATACTTGAACAAAACAAATAGAGAAATGATTATATGCAATGTTGATGACGTTTAGCCTCAATCATCCAGCTCAGATTACATGAGTATTTTCCAGTGATGGCATAAACAACATGGTTTTAGTAGCTGTAGCTGTTACAAATTATGTTACAGAATCATAAGCTAATGCTCTGAGACTGCAAACCAATACCTATAACTACTGAATTTTCATTAACTTTGAGTGCAGATACTGAAACAAGAATTATTAAGCACCTAAAACGCATAATAACCGTCCATCATTCAGAGAATAATCACAATCACAATCACAATCAAAGGCAAAAAAATGAAAGCATCATAGTATAGTAGTAAACTAGGGCTTGAAATCCATACTAGTTAACAAATTCCTCATCATCACTTATTCAACAGCCGGCAGGTAGTCATCAATTGTTCGACATTACATTTCAACTACGAAATGAAATAATTGCCATGTACTTACCGGATGGATGAAGAAGCAACGATTGAGATTGAAATCTCGTGATCTTACAATCAACGGGGAGTGGGGTTCGAGAGGATTTGGGGGTTAATCGGAGCGGATGAAACTGAAACTCAAACTGCAACCAATGAATGAATGAATGAATGTGTTCCGTTTTAGGCTTCTTTTTGTATCGACAATTCTAGGATGCGGAGACATCATGCCACACCCCGCATAGAGATGGTTTTTTTTTTTTTTCAAAAAGATGCGCCGACATTACGCGTCACGTGTCGTTAAGTTGTTTTTACACTTTTTTGTTTTTTTCTAAATTTTTATTAGAAATAATCAAATAATAATAAATATTTTATTAAATAAATATTACATTAAAATAAAAATAAAAACTACATGTCTCCATCGTCTTCACCCTCATCATTGTCGTCTTCATCATTGTATTCATCGTTGCCCTCGTTTTGATTTTCATTTTCACCTGGCAAACGCCGATTCAACCAAAGATGTTGGACCAAATCCCCTTTAAGTGCGTTATATATTTCTCTTGACCGCACAAAATACGTGTTTTCAAGTCTTTACTCCATACTTGCTGGAGTTCGTGGTGGATCCGAGTCTGGTATAAAAGTTGGACATATTGCTCTTCCCTCATCTTCGATGATCATGTTATGCATTATGATACACGCATACATAGAACTTTCCATTTTTTCTAAAGACCATAAACGAAAAGGATTTTTAACAAAATGTCAGCATTGTTGAAGAACCTTAAAACACCTCTCGATATACTTTCTTGCAGACTCTTGTACTTTCTTAAAATACTGTCTTTTTTCATTCAACCGGTCTCGGGTATGTTTGGTTGGAAGTAATAGAATGAAGAGGGAATGGAATGAGAGCATGAATGGAATGAACAAGGGAATGAAATTGATCATTACCATTCATTTGTCTTGTTTGGTTAACCTATGAGAATGAAATTAATAATTACTTTACGTTGTTTGGTATCCAAAAAAAATGTAGGAATGAAATAGAAATAATAAAAATATTCAATTATCAAAATATAATTTTTTTTACAACAAAAAAAAAATCTGAAATGGCGACGGTGGTGGTGGTAACTCCGGCGACGAAAATGGTGGTGGTGGCGGTTAGGCGGGGTGGTTGTGGTGGTGGGGGTGGGAGTGGGGATGGAGGTAGTAGCATTGATAGTGATGGTGATGGTAGGGTGGCGACGATGGTGGTGGTTAGACAACGACATGGCGTTGGCGGTTATGGTTAGGTGGCGAGGGTAGCGCTGGTGGTAAGGTTGTGGTGGTGGTGGCGGATGTGGTGACGACGATGACGGTCAGGTGGTGGTGGCGATGGTATAGTGGTGGTGTTGAGAAAGTAGGGTGAAGGAGGAATGAAGGGGGTGGGAGGGAATGGTTTTGATGGAATGGGATTCCATGTGTAATGGATGATTCCATTCCATTGAGTAACCAAACATCATTTTTTTCATTCCCACGCATAAAATCATTTCATACCCCCTATCATTCCTGCATACCAAACGCTATATAAATGTTTTCACGATAATCGCATACTCTGGGTGTATTCCATCACCCAGATAGTACCCATGATGATAAAAGTTATCGTTAGCCCAAAACGAAGCGACGGGAACGGTCCCAAATATGTAACTCTCCATCATAGGCGACTATTCTAACACGATGATGTCATCGGAACACCAAAGAGTGCCGACCAAATCCAAAGGTCATATGAACCAATCGCTTGAAGGCTGACCGTTGGTCCCTTTTGGTCACCTTATGTGTATTAACCTCATCATGCAGTTGTACAATTAGCGTATTCCATCACCCAGATAGTACCCATGATGATAAAAGTTATCGTTAGCCCAAAACGAAGCGACGGGAACGGTCCCAAATATGTAACTCTCCATCATAGGCGACTATTCTAACACGATGATGTCATCGCCTGAACCGGGAACACCAAAGAGTGCCGACCAAATCCAAAGGTCATATGAACCAATCGCTTGAAGGCTGACCGTTGGTCCCTTTTGGTCACCTCATGTGTATTGACCTCATCATGCAGTTGTACAATTAGCACATTCCCAATGCATATAATCTACACTCTCTATCATGCATACTAAACCATGCACCCTTGCATGGGCCTCGTAAAGACGTTGTAGATCGTATCAGTTGTGCTCTCTCAGATAATGTGGTTCATATAGTTTCAATATTCCTATATTTTACACAACTTTTATAAAATAGTTAATTAAAGTCAAGTGATATAATTATTTAAAAAAATGGAACGTACCGTAACAAAAATACTCCAAGGTGTCCCGACTTGTTTTATTAGTCATCTAAAAAAACTCGTCGTTGATGCCGGCCGCTTTTCTGTAGGCGAGCACGTGTATGGCTGACGTAACCTTCCGAATAGCCGTGAATCCTATCGTCCCTCGACCGTCCGGTTTTTGTTTAAAGTAATCAAGCTCACGCTCCAAATCACTAGTGATGCGCATAAATTTTTAGACATCCGAAAGCGACGCCTAAAGGTCTTCGAGTTCCTATATCTCGGTGAGTCGCTGAAGTAATCCGCCATTAACCGGTTGTTGGCTTCGATACGATATCGTTTCGATATATGCTCTTTTTGAAACAGGGGGTGGAGGAGAGCTAATAGAATTCATATAAGTTTTCGCGAGCACAATCGCACTCGTAACCGCCTCTTCCTCCGCGTCGTTTTCAACTTGTCGGCCAGGCCTGAAAAATTGATTATATATTGAAGTAGGAGAATCCATTTATGGTTTATAGGGAATTTGGTGTGTGTAAATATAGAGTAGAAAGAAAATTTGGTGAGATTGGGGATGAAGTTGGTTTATATATAAAACAATTTTTTTATTTTTTTTACAATGGACATATGACTGATGGCATTAAAAACGTTATTTTTTTTATTATTTTCGTGCCATATTAGCTTTTCATACAAAACGTCGAACCATTTTTAACCACCCAAAACGCCAGGGGGGTGGGGTGTGCCTCCGGCGTAATGGGGTAAAAAACTCCAGACAACTTCGGCCACTACGGTTGGTCTAATAATAATAAATTATAGAAACAAGTGGCTTGTTACATTCACAACTTTAATTTAGTATCGGTTTTGAATACATTGTATTCGGATACTCACATTTTAAAAACATATTATTTTATTTCTTTTTTCTAACATCGTTTACTTTGTGCGCTAAGTCAGGGGTAAATTGATTCGCTTATTTTGTTTATTTTCTCATGTGAGTTAAATGTCGTTTTCATACCCGTGATTTGTTTGATTACGCAAATGTAGTACATTTTTTGAATTTATTGCAACCAGATATCTAGATTAGTTTTGGATACATAAACTAACCAAAAGAGACATTATATATTACAATTAAGCAAATTTGTGTAAGATGAAGATTTGATTTTAGGGTATTAATATCACCCATGCCCATCGATCCTTCAAACCCTATCCATTGTTTATCTTCAAGTTCAACGAACTACGATATGGTGCTTTGCCTATGTGGTTCGTCAACCATCGTTCAAGAATTTTGGACATCATGTAACACTGGTCAACGTTTTTATTGCCGTGGTAGAAAGGAATGTTAAAATATTAATTTTGTTCACTTCTGACCTAATTAATCGATGTAGTCCTCCAGTTTTTTACCTAATTAGATGATACTCTGAAAGGTGTGAAGCCTGGCATTTCATATTACAATCTCGTAATTCTAATAGCTTATTTTTGTTATCGTTGAAAGACGAAATATTTTATGTTTAGAGATGATCCTTTAATTGTAGTACGTAATGTCTCTTTTGGTTTGCCTATGTATGCAAAGCTAATCTAAGTATCTAGTTACAATAAATTCAAAAAAAAGTACTAAAGTTGTATAATCAACAAACAACGGGTATGTAAATGGCACTTATCTCAAAAAAGAAAATAAATAGAATAAACAAATTACCAATTTACTGCCAACTTAACGGACAAAATAGGCGGAGTTAGAAAAAGTACTAAAATATAATGTTTTTGAAATGTCAGGTATCCAAATGCAATGAATTAAAAAAACGATAATAAAGTTGCTTAATTGAATAAAATATGTAACAACTCGGGTTTTATTATAATATATTATATATCGGTACTCAACCCGTTTTCATTTTCAGGTAATTTTAATCAATAAAACGTCACGTTTATCGAGTTATGATTATTTTATATTTAATTAAATTATTAATAAAACTTTCAAGTTTATACCGTATACGCCCCTAGAGCTTTGTTTTAACCCACATTGCAACGACATCAAATCTTGAAGGACCAAATAACAAAACTAAAAATTATTAACCTTAAACCCGAATACCCAATACCCGTGACTCGTTTATGTTTTCTTGCACCCTAATATTCATTTATAATCCTAATTGATTCGTGCATATCGTTCATAAGTTTTAAACCGTCCTTATACCTCAACTAATTAAGAAAAACAAGTCAAAATTGATTACAATCCTAAAATAAACGAACCGCCATTAAGAGAATCGGGTTTGCGTATATATACCTGATAATAATCAAATTAAACTCGTGCACTCCATCCATACAATCTCGCGACCTAAACTGTACGTTTAATTGAAGTATTATAACCTGGATCATTGTCTACTGGTTCAACCATAGCCGCGGCCTGTCTGGGATCTATTAGCTATCAGTTAGTCATCATATGAAGTAATCAAAACATGTTATGAGATCGTTTTTAATCGTTAACCAAAAGCCCTAAGCTTAATTTAACCAATTTACATCGGATCAATCGATTAGGGATTAGGGTTCTTATAACCAGTTTGGGTTTATTCACTTATAGTATTTTGTCTTTCGTTTTCATAATCTAAACAACTGGAGACACCAGCTCAGTTGGCTGGTGTGTTGAACACCCGGCCGGCCGTCCACTCTGGGTTTGAGTCCCGGAAGTCTCGTTTTGTCTCTTTAATTTTTGAAATCACTTTTGTTAGTTATTAAAGAATCATATTAAATCACTATTAATGTTATAAAAATTATAAAATATGTAATTAATCCATATATTGTTAAAACCGACATACTAACTAGTATCTTTTCCGAACCTTGGTTAAACGCCACATATATATGTAAAAGATTATTAAAGGTTTTAATATTTAAAAATAATTTTAATATAAATCATATATTTAAAATTTATCTCGTTTATTCACGTGTTAAAATATAGTATACGTATTTATTAAAAAAATCATATTTTGCATAAATATTATTACCTATTTGCTATCTATTATTTACAACATTAATATAAAAGAAATCGTTATTAATAGTAAATATATATATATATACACACACATTAAACATACTTTTAGTTAAAATAAATCTTTAAAAACAAATCTCTTAAAATAATCTATCCATATTTTATAAATATTTATTTTGTATATTCTTGTATCAATAAATCATATTATTTACGATAACACCTTGATAATAAAATTAATAATAAATCTTTGTAACATTTAACTTTCATAAGATTTCACACGATCATCGAATTCCCGATTTGCTATCTAATCTTAGTTCCGTTATTCAAATGATATTTATTTCCTCAATTTTTGTAATTAGGATTCTCGTCGGTAAATCCCGAAGAGCTTGACTTACCGCTTTCTTACCTATTCATTATCTCTTACTTATTGCTAAGGTGAGTAATCACTCCCCTTTTTACTTATTTTTTAACCTTTTTGGGGACATGTGCGTATCTTATATATTTATCTATTATCTAGTATTCAAAACCGCAACTGTTAATCCTTGTGTGTATATCAGTTTATGCTTAACTTGCTATTTGCTTACTTGCTTTGTTTGAATGTTACTTGCTTACTTTGGCAACCGATGCCCATTTTTATGGAACGGTTTAGTCCTTGCTTGGTAACCAATGTCCATTTATATGGATTGGTTAAGCCCTTTCTTTATGGTTGATTTCTTTATGGTTTGCTTTCTTTATGGATTGTTTGATTGATTGTTTATGTGATATGGCTTAACTGTTTATTCTCACAGGAACAGTTTGCATCTTTCTTTATATACTATATATTATTATTATTGTTGTGTCTTAAACTGGTGTTTTACTCACTCAACATGTGTTGTTGATAAATATTCTATTTTATACGCATATGCAGGTTATTGTAGAATTTAATGCAGGTTGGTGAAGACTTAGTGAAGAATTTAGTTAAAAGAATATTTTAATCAATAAATATAAAATTTGTATTGTTGTATGAATTATGTAGTTGTTTGTATTTGATTTATTTGATATTTGAATTCAATTAATAGATATCATCATTTAAATATTACATGTTAGTACCTTGAGAGCTGTGACAATCAGCTCACGCCCCGACATTCCGCCTTAGGTTGGGGTGTGACAAAATACATGTATGAAAATGACACTTAACTATCTATATCTATATATAAAGGAAGAGTGATGGACAACAAAGTAATTTTATAATTACATGATAAAGACAAAAGAGACAAATCATAATTGGGCAAGAAAAGTAATTTACCAATGTCTTCACCCATTTTTAAAGTTTTCGGTGCAACTTCATGAAGCTTCATATTTTATTAAATTACTCCTACGTCCTTTGCTTAATGAAGTTGGAGGAAGCTCAAAGGTTTACCATTAGTGGGGTTCAAGTAATTTTGATGATTATTATTAGTTGTTATCCACAATACTAGCATCTTAAAGTCTCATAATGTTAGCAGTAGTTACTTATGTAGCATCATTTCTTTTATACATATTTGTACTTTTGAGGAATTCGTATCAATGTTCTATGCATTGCACAGTGATTGGTTTATGTTCCAATGATGAATGGTAATTGCATTTGTTTCCCAATATACTGATGTTTTCATTCTATGAAATTAGCAGCATGAATACCTATAATTTGTATCTCTTTGAATGTTGTTCATGTGATTTGGTACATTTTCGCGTTTATAATTTCTCTTCTTATTTATACTTGTAGAATATTTTTTAGTTGTAGGAGGTATGATAAGGGAGACAATTCAAGATGGGATTTTTCATAAACATACTGATAACCCAGATGATGATGTTATTCGTGCTCAAAATCAGGTACTTTTTTATTCTATTTTTAAATCTTATAAATGTGTCAGATGACATGTGTAATTGTGACCTTAAAAGTTTTTTATAGTTGTCACAAATAGTAAATGTAATTTGGATGTTTGATAAAGTAGATATTATCACTGAAATAATAGCCTCTACATGTGATTTAAAATTTGGAAGGGCTAGAAGATTCACACTTAGTCTTGATTACATGAACCTCAAGATTTGTGATATTTTTCTTTTTTTTGTCATGCTATGATGATCCGTTCTTCATTTATTGCACTTTTGAACAAAAAGAAGGAAAATAACAAAAAAAAAACTTGACCAAACAACTTTGAATTGACTTTAGATATTTAACCAACAACCAAAATACTCTGATTTTGTATAAAAACATTTACAATTTTAATATCAATTTTTGTTAAATTATCTCAAGAATCTGTTGAGGAATGTGGGCAGCGAAAGGTTTTTTTTTATTATGTTGATGTTGAGGAATAGACAACTGTGATCTCTATGACCATAAATATATTTCTTGATGTGAGGAGTCGTTTGAACTTTTGCATATCGGTCCTTTATATAGTTTTACATGCTTTACTTATACATTTTTGTTTGGAAATTCACATTTACATGTCTTGATGCCTATTGCCAATTTGCCATTGAGAAGCATGTGTCTCTCCGTTTAGAGTGGGTATGGTAATAATCTAGAAGTTAAAGTGATTCGGGGGAGGGGTGGTTATGTCTTAAAATCAAACTCAGGTGACTCTCGACCTTTTTTTTAACTGGTTAGACAATTTAGAGATGATACTTAACACAGATTTACCCGTTAGGTTAAAACTGTCACCTATATTATCTAACATGGACTTGGAAATTATAATACCATATTTGTTATTTAGTCATGGTGGTAGTTGGTAAGTCACATTTTTTGTTGATGTCTGGCCCTTGAAAAGCCCTCCATAATCATAATTTATATTGTAATATATTGTAAATGTATTTGATTTAATGTTCATTGTTTCACATTTTCATGTTAAAAGTAGATGGTCCATGCAAATTAGTTTGTGCACAGGCAGGTTCATGTACACCATGTCACGAATAAACATTTCATTAAATATTAAATTCGGGTCTTTTATGCATTGTGCATGGACGAATTATGAATATGATGATAACAACGATGATCTTGAAGATGAGGGTGAATAATTATAAGTATAATTAACTGGTTCTAAGGGATACACGAGGTGAAAAATAATATGCAATACATTTTCATATACATTGTGTACATGAATGTATAATTTTGTTGTATTAATCCTTTTTTTATCCTTTCATCTTCCGGAAGGTTTTTTGATGTTCCTTTTACTAAAGAAGAAAAGCAAATTGCATGTATTATTCTTTATTGTATTTTTATTATAATTTAAACAAGTTATTCAGATTAATGAATTGGGTATGATTAGTTTTTTTAATGTTTTTGGTTAATTATATAATTATTCACGTGTCAAATCAAACAACAAGTATTGTTCTTTCTGTACATATTTTTATCATAATTTAAACAAATTGTTCTGTTTAATACGATTTGAAATGGTTATGATTAGTTTTTTGTGTTTTTGGTTGATTATATGATTATTTAGGTGTCAAGTCATTAGTTTTGGATAACAAGAACGATTTTTTACCCAAAACCCACACCTACAAAGTGTTTATTCAAGAAAGTGGCAATTTCATATAAACCTCTTTAAATTGTAGAACATCATATTTGGCCGATCAAAACAGTTAATATCAAATACACCTGCTAAATATAATTAGAATTTTATACTTACATTATTATGTATATTTTTTTTATCATAATTTAAACAAATTATTCTGATTAATGCGACTTGAAATGGTTATGATTAGTTTTTTATGTTTTTGGTTAATTATATGATTATTTAGGTGTCAAGTCACTAGTTTTGGATAACAAAAACGATTTATTTGCCCAAAACCCACGCCTAAAAAGTGCTTATTCAAGAAAGTGGCCATTTCATATATACCTCTCAAAATTGCAGAACATCATATTTGGCCGATCTGAACAGCTAATATCAAATATACCTGTGAAATACCTTCTTTCTGTACATTTTTTTATCATAATTTAAACAAATTATTATGATTAATGCGACTTGAATTGGTTATGATTAGTTTTTTGTGTTTTTGGTTAATTATATGATTATTCAGGTGCCAAGTCGTTTGTTTTGGATAACACGGACAGTTTATTTGCCCAAAACCAACGCCTTAAAATTGTTTATTCAAGAAAGTGGCAATTTCATATAAACCTTTCGAAATTGAAGAACATCATATTTGGCCGATAAAAATAGTTAATCTCAAATATACTTGTTAAATATAATTAGCATTTTTTACTTTCTTTTCTTTTTACAACCCAAACTTTCATATCCTAGAGCAATCTTTGGGAATATTGTAATCTAATAAATTTTAGAATAGGTATTTTTGTATGATTATTTTTTAATTGGTAATTATGATATTGTATCAAGCCCTTACGGGGATGTATGTAATTGTCCTTTAGAAAAACTAATAAGTTATGTAAATGTTTATTTCAAGTACTTAATCTTTATAGATGAAAGTTAATAACTCATCAATTTAAACTAATATTAATTAATAACCCATCAATTTATATTAGTATTCACGAAATGAAACACACGCTCCATCAAGTCACTATTTAATACCCACTAATGCATTCATTTAATGACAGTTTTGGTTTCACAAACACCATCACGTGCCTCATTTCAAGTTACCTCCCATATTGTTCTTATCCACTCTTTGCAAAAAACATTCCATCTTCCATTCTTCTAACAACAAGTATACGCATTGGTAATTCTAATCAAGGTAATATATACCACACTTTTAGGATGTTAGAAACAAAAATCGCCTCTCCTATACTTCACGAAGAAAACATGTACACGTACCATTATTCAGGCCACCCTCTTCGATAATTTTTGGCATTATATACGAATACCGAGTATGGTGGGTAAAATCTTAGTTTTATGAAACAAACTTACATGGTAGTTAATATAATCATTCTTTATACACCAATTAATGAATTTGGCCATAACCATAACACCTATCATCACACAAATGTAACATGCTCTTCATTTACGGCATGCTTTTATGTATCACGTTACTAAAACTACGTCACAACGTTTCAGAAAAAGGATGTCGTCGGTCAAGTCCAGAGAATAGATGAACAAACCATGCTCTCAGAAAGTTAATGGTAACTACAAAGCTTCAGTAAACACCTTCTTCTTAAATATATACATACACCATTTTAATTCACACATTTGACAAGGTACCAATGAAAAAGGAAAACCCACGCCAAGAATGGCCTATGACAAAAGAAAAATTCATACACCAACAAGCAACATAAACACAAGTTCTGCTCCAATAAAGGATTCAATATCAAAACATCCAAAAGGACAAGACCCTGATACACCCACAATATATATCACTACTCATTTGATTTAACTAAATTTATATAGTTTGTTTTTATTAACGAAAATAACATTGTTGGTTTTCAGCAATAACTAACCCACTACAAACACAACTAAACTATGGTTAACGATCGGATGTCCTATCATGTTGCTAAGAAACATTGACCCATCAAACGACCTAGGCAAGGGAACAAGGCTAATATGCAAAGCGTTCAAGCGTAACGTGATTAATGCTAAGATAGCTATCGGGGAACACCAAGGGTAAAAATAGTGTTTCTACCAAGGATCACACTCACCGTATCTAAACATGACATGTCAGGCGTAGCGTTGCTTTTAAAGTAATACTGTTCGTTGAGGTTATATTAATAAATGTCATGTCTTCTATCTTAATAACTACATGTATTGTTTCACTTCTATTTCATGTTTGTTACTGGTATTTTTAATATTTACCTTATCAACCAAAACCTTGGGTGCAACTTACATAGAGTTTATATGTCAACAATTAGTTCACATATATTTTAAGAAAAAAATTTGATACACCATGTATTTATAATAAATTTTCAAAAATTCAAATCATATACACAAATCTGATAAGTAGCCGTTCCTAATGGTGAATAGTTTTTTTTTCATTTCTTTCTTGCTTGTAATCCGATGTGTTACATGTATATATTATTCACACGTTGATTATGAACAACATAGCTAATTTATATTGCAAGTTTATTGTCAATTGGTACATTAGTTTAGTAGATACATTAAACGTAAGGTTTTTGATTGCTTGTGCATTGTGCTTGCACCTTTGATTATCTACGCATGACAACATGACCAGATTCGAACCCCTGGTTTGTTGAATAAAAGTGATAATAATGACAAGTGGTCTGCACTATGATGCTTAACATTAAAAACCTGCCACCCTTTTTTTTTCTAACTATCAATATCTTACAGTGTATTGATTTAAACCATTCATGTAACCTCATTGTTCTTGAAAGGTTTGTGCAATGCAAATAATTTACACCACATTGTAAACCCTGGGACTAGCAACAACCCATTTGCCACAATTGATTTCTTAGTTACTGGTTCAACAGTTTACCCTACCAAACTACCCTCTTCGCTCGCATAATCCATTTGTCTTAAACGGTCCTCACACTCTGCTATCTTAAAGACACGTTTCAATCCAATTCGTAGTTACTACATCTTTCATCTTACGTCAAGTTACAATATGTTCTTCACTACACAATAAATTCGTCTTTATCCGGATTTATATGTTTGCTATGGGTAACATCACAACCAAAGTTCCATTCTATGTTCATTTCTCTTTATTTGTTGTTTCATAAATTGGATTAATTTTACATGAGGTTGTTTAAACTCGCCTTCATTCATGCCTTTACACAATTGCAACATCCTACTTTTGATGATAATAAATAAGAGAATTTCATTTGTCTAAAGGTGTGTTAATATTTAATTAAGTTACATAAAGTAAAAGAGTATGAACTTGGTTAATGAAAGATGGAATAAGGGATGGTGATGGGCCTTAGGTCCATGGGCTTAAGAGAGTATAAATACTCCTTAAACCTCCCTAAAACCGTAAAACCCTCATTCTTATCTTTTAGATTCCAACACACTCAAAAACACACACACCAACACTCTCTACCTTTCGGCCGAGAATCCAAGACCAAGAACCGAGCTTGGATTTTGATAAATTTTGGCTATACAAGCTAGATACGACTATAGAGTGCATAAGTGAAGCTAGTCGTAGCCTTTGAGCATGAATATGTACGTTCTTCACACGTAAAGCTTATGTTTTTAAGAACGGTTTGCCCTAAAACTTAGCCCTAAGGAAAATTGAGTATTGATGTGCCATAAAAATGTAAACTTGATGTTAAAAGTGGACTTAATAAACTTACGGGTATGGATTCGCCTATTTACTACGGGTTTTTAATTAATAAAGGTTGGAACTTTATTGATAAACGATCTAGATCTTGGCCTAGAACGGGAAGGTAAGCGTTTGGAAGGTTATATGGCACTTAACTATACCAATGGATGTTTGATATAAGGTGAAAAACGAAAATAAAGGTGATAACCACCTGCAGTGTTTGTATTCGAATGGACTACCATTCGAATACAATGCCACAGTGGGTGTGTTCGAGTGGGCAACCATTCGAATACAAGACCACCGCTGGTGTGTTCGAATGTGTCTAATATTTGAGTACAAACACCCCTTGTCAAACGTTCGAAAGGAAAGAAAGAAAGTAAAGAAGGAAAGACAGAAAAGAAAGAATGCAAGCTCTTCCATTCAAATACAATGCATCATGGATAATGGAGCATTCGAATACAATGTATTCGAATATAGATTCCAATCGAATACATGTTACATTCGAAGACAAGTGTAACACATGCCTATTAGAATACAAGTGTATTCTAGTACAAACCTAAATTCTAATACAATCCCCTTGGTTCCCTTGGATACAACCTATTCGAATACAAGACCCTTGTTCAAATACAAGTCCAATCGAATGCATGTATATTCGAATATAAGTAAGCCTGTTCGAATATATGTTCATTCGAATACATGTTGTATTTGAATACATGTCCATTCAACTACATGTTGTATTCTAACACAAACCCTATTCGCATACAATCTCAATTCGAATACATTTCCCTTGAACACAATTCTATTCTAATACCAGTTTTATTCGAATAAAGCCCTATTCGAATACAAAGGGTATTTGAATACACAGGTATTCGAATACAAGGGTGTTCAAATAGTTAAATAAGAATACAATGTCCTTTGAATACAAAAGTATTCGAATACAAGGGTATTCGAGTACAAATGTATTCGAATGAAAAGGAGACATTCATTTAGAATAAACCAGACTTAACCATTTCTGGTAAAACTTAAATGAAGAGTATAGAATTCGATAATTGATATAGCCGTGCCCAATTAAAGAAGTGGATCACAATAAACTCAGAAAGAAACAGGAGACATGTGAGTTTCTAGCCCCACTTCCTTGTTATGTATTCGGAGCTGTGTGCATACTCAATGTGAACGTTAATACACCTACATTAAATGGTAAGTGTATGCTATGATGATTAATGTGATAGTGTGTATGAATGTCATGAATGAATGCTTGCCGGTGCGTGAATGATATTCGGATATTGCACATATCAGCAGGGAAAGTAATATGTAGTATGCCTAGTATGTAATATGTATTTATGAAACTACGTAATGAAAGGAGTATGTACGAAAGTACGATAATATAAAGAAAGGTATGTATGGTTAAAAAGGGAACCGACCCTAATAACATTGGCGAATGTAGGGAACCGACCCTAATAATATCAACGAATGTAGGGAAACGACCCTAATAATATCGATGAATGTAGGGAACCGACCCTAATAATATCGGCAAATGTAGGGAACAGACCCTAATAATATATGCGAAGGTTTTAGGGCGACATGCTCTTTAAAATATATAGGAATGAAGTAATGTATGTATTTAAGAATGAAAGGAAGAATGAATGAATGTATGTATGTAAGTAAGTAAAAATGAAGTTATGTATCTTCAGATATGTAATTACTTAAGTATGTGAATGAATTGTATGTTTCCTAAATAACTAGAACTCACTTAGCGTAGCTGACTTTTAGTATGCACGCAGGTGAGTAGGATGAGGCAGTTAGCTTGAAAAGGACACATGGCAGGAGAATAAGGAGAATAGGAAGCTGGCATCCGAAGATTTATGAAATATTTATGAATGATGTTTTATTATGAAAGACAAAAAATGTTTGTTTAAGACAAGTTGTTGATATGATATGAAATGTTTATTGAAGTTTATATTCCGCGAAAGTTTTAACTAACTATAATTTGTGGAACTGTGTTTAAGAATAAATCCAACGTCCAAAAGTGAGGCACCGGGATCGGGGCCTTACAACAATTGATAATTATCAATCATATGGTTGTTTTTTCTTAATTTTTTTAATTATTTTCTGTTAAACTTAACCAAATCAGTAATTGATATATTATTTTCAAGGGATTCTCAAGCCGATTTAAATATTAGTTAATATGAGTCTAATAGCAGTTAATTTGTTAGAAGGATGGTAAAGGTGTGTTATATATTTGGTAACCAAATTGAGTGTAGGGTTGAATGAGTGTTAATTTGTGAGTTGATGGAATTGTCTTGCATATCTCATATGGTTTTATGACTATGTTAACGTCGTATCATTTTTTTTAATTCCCATCACATTCCTTTTGTTAGTTTGTAATGCCTTTTTGCACCTGCAAGTTAAATACAAGTTACTTTATAACATCAACGATCCAATATATGTGCATACGCTAGTATGCATATACACAACCAATTCATGTATGCCCACTCCTTTACCACCATACGTTATCCGACGACTTATTAGCTTTAATTTGATCATTTCTTTCATCTCCTACGTAAATTTTAACTCTAACTACTCACCAATAAACACACATTCAACCCTTTATGTTGATTAAAATTCACGGAACCCCAAAACCTACTTTATTAACAAATATTTCATAAAACACGATGTATATATCCAATATATATGCGTCTGTTAATATTTAAGTGCTCCCACTCTCTTAAAAAAACACCCAACAAACCTAATGCACGTGTGGAACGCGCGCTCGCACTGATAACCCATTACACACCACGCTAAACACTACAAACCAATACAATGAGTTAACCTGTACAAACCCACAGCAACGCGCGGGCACTTTTGCTAGTAAAGCAAAATGGGAGAAAGATTCTTATTAAATATTTATTTTTATTTAATGTGTAATTGGTTTTTGTATGAAATTTATGGTTCGGTTGGGATGGTTTTTTGAAAATTTTTATCGAAACAATTTGTGTGGTTTTGAATATTAGTAAACTAAACCAACTAGTTGTTGGATCTATATGCCTGTGACATGACATATGACTATGCTACTAATAATATATGATCCTATATCTAGGGTTGCATATTGAGCAGAATTATCAAGAACACATATAAAAATATATTTAAACCTAGCCAACTTAGTCAAAATTAAATATTATTATACGGTTCGGTTGGGATGGTTTTTTGAAAATTTTTATCGAAACAATTTGTGTGGTTTTGAATATTAGTAAACTAAACCAACTGGTTGTTGGATCTATATGCCCGTGACATGACATACGACTATGCTACTAATAACATATGATCCTATAGCTAGGGTTGCATATTGAGCAGAATTATCAAGAACGCATATAAAAATAATATGGATTATATTACAAATGATGTTTATCATTCAGAGAAATAATAATAATTGTTAACATCTAACTATACTATTAAACCAATAGTCTTTAACTCAAAATGGTCTCTTCATATTGGTGTATTCTTAACTTTCCATTTTTATCTACCACTTCTCTATTTTTCATGCGAATAAAAAAAATTCTAAAATAAATTAAAGTACTAGACAATCAATGATTATAAATAATTCATTTGAATAAAAAATTATAAAATAAATTAAAATACTAGAAAATCAATGATTATTAATAATTATTAAATATTTTTAAAATCTGGAAAAACATCATCAAATGTAATTATGATATTAATTATTCTAAATTAATTATTCTAATTATTATAAGAATTCAAAAACTTATTAAATTATCTCATTTACATTATATAAATCTTAAGATTGAAAACCCTAACTATTTTAATCTCTGTGTGTGTGTGTGTGTGTCCTCTCTCTTTCAACTTATTACTTAACCGTCTCCTATATTCCGGTAATGGCCGATTTTGTTATATATATTTTCCGGTAAGGTTCTATTGTTTCCCGGTAATGTTTTATATTTATTTTAATTCTTATACGTTTTTTTTATAATATTTTTAGGTTGTAAATCAAAATCCAAGATTAAATTGATATGTTGAAGTTATTACGGTTTCCAGTAACATTTTCCAGTAAGGTTTAATATTTATTCTAATTTTTATATTATTTTGTTATAATATCTTTAGATTCTATATCAAAATCCAAGATCAATTGATATGGTGAAGTTATTACGGTTTTCTGGTAGGGTTTTATATTTATTTAACCGGTAAACCTTACCGGAATTAATATCTTTATGATTTTTTCTTATAATCTCTTTAGGTTATATATCAAAATCAAAGATTCAATGGAGATCTTCACTATTTCGTTTTTCCGGTAACGAATGCAAATTTTTTGGTTGTAAATTATAACTTCAATTTTATATTTTTTCACATGACTCAAATCTTCCATAATTTGTAATTTTTTTATTATGTGATATTAATATTAATATTAATATTAATATTTAATTTTATCATTTCAGGTTATTGTCCCCAACTTGATATAACTAATTTCATGGATTGAGGATTGTTTGATAAGATGTCTTTTATTTTTGTTTAATATTGATTTATATTTATGTTACTATTCATGTATTTATTTATTTTTCACAATTTATGTAATTCAATTGATTATTATATAATCAGGAAATGAAATTTAGTTGATTATTCTATAAGACATTAAATTATCGATAGTAAGATAATCAATCTTATATTGTTGTTGGTAAAAGTTCAATTATATTGAATAGGTTTAAATAACATTTACATATTTGATTATATTGAATATGTTTACATAACAACAATTTGAATGAATTAACGATTTGACTCAATTTGACCATGTATATTGAATATGTTTAAATAACATTTACATATTTAAACATAATTCTCATTACTAATTTGACAATTTTTTTTTCAACCCTTTTTAATTTTTTGAATATCATCTATAATTATAAATCCATTTCATAATTATTCAATATTCATGCATTAACTAAAAAAATTTTAGTTTCTTCTAAATATTTCAAGTTATTATGAATTTAATGTCAATTTCAGCTAAATCCCTTAAGTGAATAATAAAAATTATTTATTTAAACCATTCTGAAATTCGAATTCTTGACTATTTATATGAAGTTTACAAAAATAGGTTATACAGTTAATAATCCGGTGCTCACGCACATGTAACATTCCGAAATATCTAAGAATAATATTTAATATATTATTTAATTATGATGGAAAAGTTTACTTGAGTTAGTAGAGAAATAATAAAATAATAAAGATGACAGTATAAGTAGGCTAATTAGATGTGATTACTTATGGACCAAAAAGTAAAGATTGGCCTAAGGTCCATGGGCTTAAGGGAGTATAAATACCCCTTAAAACCCTAATCCTTTCCATTTTCATACATCTCTACACCATAGCCTACACCATAACCGTCAGATCGGTCTAAAATTTTAACTGAGTATTTATGGTATATAAATGAAGATTTCCACCAACTAGATCTTAGATCAGAGGTTGGGAAGTTCGGTTTTTGTCAGCAAAACTGTTGCAGCTCAAAAGTGAAGATTCCAGCAATTGTTAAGCTGTTCCGGCGACTGTAGCGGTAGTTTTCGGCGAAGGAGAGCTGGTTTGTAGATCGGGGCGAGACGGTTCCGTGGTCGCTTGAATCACTAAAATCGGAGTTTGTTTGATGTGGTTTTGGGCTTCTCGAGTGATTTCAGACAAAAACCTCTAAGGTACGTTTTTGATAAAAAAAACTTACTTTTCGTGCACGGATTTGCATGAAACTTGGTAGGATGATATATCGGTCATGATTATTGATAAATTAATGACCTTGATAGTAAATGGGTTAGTTGGTTCGTTTAGGGTAAAACGAACAGTGTTCGGTTTGTGAAAAGAACGGGTAAATGAAGTCGGTTTTGCATGAAACTTAGTAGGATAGTAAATCGAACCTTATTATTTGATAAAAATGCAAACTTGATGATAAAATGGACTAGATGAGCACGATTATGGTTATTGCTCATAAAGAAACCCTAGATCTAGCATTTGAACGTTTTAAACACATAAAGGTTCAAGTTTTATGGATAAACGGGTTAGGTCTTGGCCGAAAATGGGAATGGAAACGGGTTAAGGATGATATAATATCATAATAAGGGTTTAGGTGTTAAAACACGTAAGGAAAATGGGTATAAAGGAACAAACTGATGTAGGTCATTCGATTACATTGTACAAGTTGAATACATGCAATATGTTCGAATACATAATAAACTCAAATACAAGGTCATTCGATTACAATGAAAGGGTTCGATTACAATGCATGGTTCGTATACATGCATACACTTGATTACAATGCATGGTCCGAATACATGTATACACTTGAACACAATATAGATTTTGAATACAATTCCGGTCACTCGATTACATTATGGACTCGATTATAATAGATGACTCGAATACAACAATGGTTCGAATACAATGAACCTAATCGAATACATTAGATGGTTCGAATTCAAAGAACCTAATTGAATGCATTAGATGATTCGAATACATACCTATACTCGAATACAATATGGCTCGAATACAATGAACGACCCGAATACAATGGAATGATTCGAATACAACGTGTATGTTCAAATACATTTAACAGACTCGAATACAATGCTAAGACTCGCTTACATACAATACATTCGAATACAAGAAAGAAAGATTTAGCGAGTCTTGAGTATTTGAGTACAAAAAGGAAAGAAAGAAAGGAACACATTGTATTCAAATACAAATTTTTTGAATACATTAGTGTTAAGGGTAAAATTATATTCTAAGTAAATTCTATTCTAAAACAAGACCATTAGAATAGACCAGACTTAGCTATTTTGGATGAAACATGGATAATGTGATTTGGGAAAATATTGATACATGTGATTAACGTACAGTTAGCCGAGCCCAGTTAAAGAGAGGAATAACGATTACGGAGAACGTAACAGAATCTAGGTGAGTTTCTAGCCCCATTTCTTTGTTATGTTTTCGGGGGCTGTGTGCATACTCAATGTGAATGTTAATACACTTACCTTAAATGGTAAGTGTATGTCTTGATGATGAATGTGATAGTTATGTTTATATTATGAATGAATGTTTGATAGTACGTGAACGATCTCCGGATATTGCACATGTTGTTAAGGAAAAGCATGTATGTTTATATTCTGAATGAATGCTTGATAGTACGTGAACGATCTCCGGATATTTCACGTACTGTTAAGAAAAGTATGTATGTTTATATTATGATTGAATGCTTGATAGTACGTGAAAGATCTTCGGATATTGCACGTATTGTTAACGAAAGTATGTATGTTTATATCATTAATGAATGCTTAATAGTACGTGAACGATCTTCGGATATTGCACGTATTGTTAAGGAAAGTATGTATAGAAAGTTATGGATAGTTATAGGATGTGTGGAAGGTTACAGGGTTGCTGTAACGCCCTGGAATTTGACTGGTAGACAAAAATCAAGGAATCATCGGAAACTATACACTTTGGGGTTCTGGACGATAAGTTCGGAACCCATATCATTGGAGAAATCTGCTTTTATCATTTGAAATGTTTATTTTATAAAACGACATTTACGCCTGGAAAATATTAATTTTTATGCTTTTGAAAAATAATTATTCGGAAAATGGTTTATAAAAGTTTTGCTGAAAAAGTTTTAGTTTGTTTAAAAACTTATGAACTCGACTAGTCTTGACCCGTCGGTAGCCTAAACCCGAACCCGAGTCACCCGAGTATTTAAGCGGAAAATCAAGTATTCTTACACCATCTCTTTCATTTCCACCAACACTTCCCACCCAAACACTCCCACTTCTAGAGAGAGAGTAGTGAGAGAAAGTCATCCAATCTAAGATTCGAGTCCACCAATCTGTTTATCGTTGTTGTCGGTAAGATCTTCTTGAAAATCATACGTTTTTACAACCAAAACCCGCCCCGAATCGAGCAAAAACTCCGACTTTTGTGTCAAGTGTGTTCTTGGTCAAAAACCGTCATTTTTGGTGTCAAAATGCAAGCTTTTGTGTTTAAAAGTACTAGGAATCGATACCCCTTTCAATCCCGAGCATTTCCATGTCAAAAACTTCGATTTTGGGTCAAAAATCTGGAAAATCTGGAAAACCCGTGGGTATCTCCGTCGCCCAGCTTGAAGGAGTCGAATCAGACTCATTCGATCGAACCAGTCGATCGAATCAGTTCATTCGATCGAATGTGTCGATCGAACCAGTCCAGTCGACCGAATAGGAAAGCAACCGAATGGTCTCCAACTCATTCGACCGAATGAGCTTTGTATTCGATCGAACGTCTGTCTATTCGATCGAATGAGTGTCTATTCGATCGAATGTGTTTCTATTCGATCGAATGTGTGTCTATTCGATCGAATGTGTGTCTATTCGATCGAATGTGTTTCGATTCGATCGAATGTGTTCCTATTCGATCGAATCAGGTCAGAACCAAACTGTTTCGTCTTTAAAACCTAGTTTTTGCTCGAGATCGTGTAAGGCTTACACTCTTAGACTTAAACTGTGTTGTTAACTTATTATGTCCTTGTCTAGACTTAGAGGATCGACGTTTGACAGCACCCGACCGCCCTAGCAACCACACCTAGTCAACAAGGTGAGTTCATAGCCCCCATTTTTCTTTTAAAGCCTTTCAAATCATTGGGGGTGAAAACATGGTAAATGTACACGTTTTGACAAAACACATTTATTCAAACATTACTTATCATAAACACTTGACAAATCTTTTGCAAACAATGAACATTGGGAAAACAAGTAATCATGGCAGGTTACGCGTACCTTAACTTTCTCGGAAGTTGTGTATGCATAATCAAATATTCAGGAGTAAATATGGGAATCACTCAGCGTTTAGGGAACATTGGACGTTTGGAAATCAAAGTCATGTACCCGTTATACTTTATCATGAAAACACATTATTCATTGGTCAGTCTTGTGATCGTGTGAACAGTGGCAATATAGGTCACAATAGTGCATAGGTTTGATCTCCAAGTGGTCGATTGGTAGACAGGCCGTCACTAGATGTGGGATTCTAAAGTGATCGATTTAGAATACACGTGACCTATGGGGTTCTTAAGTGTTCGATTAAGAATCCGAAGGATCTCTTAAGTGTTCGATTAAGGATCCGAAGGATCTCCTAAGTGATCGATTAGGAATCCAAGAGATACTAAAGTACGCTTTAGAATTCTCTCATGGTACCCAAAGTGATCGATTTGGGTTACCATCAAGGAAATCAAGTAGCATAGTGTGGTCTTGTGTGGGGTCGATGTCAGGTCTTGTGTGATCATTATGCATCATTATCATTTTTCATCATGGCATGGTTACATATGATTCTTGGGTATCTTATACATATATCCTTGATACCGTTCCTCCTGCATGCATGGAAACAATAATTGGAATCTTTATACGAAACTCTTGCAGATTCAGTTGAGATGATAAGCATACCAAGCATAGTAGGATAAGTTGTAGGAGTGGTGGGTTAGCCGATGGTACACCCTATATATAAACCCCTACAACTTAGCCTAGTATGCTTGTGTAGGGCTTATCACTACAGTATTAGTTAACCTATGAATTCACTCATCTACTTTTTGTAGTTGACGTTTTATTACATGTTTTCAGGAAATGAAGCAGGAAGTAGCTAATAGCTGATAGAGGCCTTAGAGAGATGAAGGCTAGGCTAGGAGTTGTTTGGAAACTTGATATTTTGTATTAAAACAATTTGTTTCATGTTACCTGGATGATGTAATATTTGACAGTTTGGTTATGTTTATGCATTTAGACTTTTATACTATTGTGCTCAATCAATCACGACCTAGTCGCCACGCCTCGGTTTTCCGCCATTACGACCGGGGTGTGACAGATTGGTATCAGAGCCAATGGTTATAGGGAATTAGGAAACCGACCTAGACTATAACCTAGGACCCTTAACTCTAGATAATTCATGCATCACTATCACACGCCCACACTTATGTGCTTGCTATGTGCTTATGTGCTGCATCTTTAATTGTGTCTATCGTAGCGATGTATTCTTTGGCTATTCCTTATCCTGTTATTCTTATTCCCGGTATCATTCTTGCGCGTTCTTTTTCTTTTTCAGAATGCCTCCTCGTCGCTCGTCCGTCAATGCTGACCCTGCTGACCTCGCTGCCATCATAGCGCAGCAAATTGCAGCAGTTCTTCCGGGTCTGGTTAACAACCTAAGGCAAGAAGGAACCTCGGGTGCGCCACAAGCCCCAGAACCGAATCCTACTCTTCAGGCCGACAGGCTCTATAAGGCTTTTACTAACACTGGGCCTACGAGCTTTAATGGATCCGAGGGAGCTGCTGGTCTTCTCCAGTGGTTCGAGAAAGTCGAAGCTTCATTCAACATGTGCTCTTGCCCGGATGAACTCAGGGTCAAATTCGCGGCGAGTATGTTCCACAAACGGGCTCTCACGTGGTGGAATATCGAGATTAGAACCAGGGGGCGAGACGCGGTCTTAGCCTTGCCCTGGGCCGAGTTTGTTGAGCTAGTCACGCAGGAGTTCGTTCCGAGAACCGAACTCCAGAAATTGGAGGCTGAGTTTAGGGCGCACACGATGAAGGGCGCCGATCACATGAAGTACACGGAGAGATTTCATGAACTCTCCCTATTGGTGCCCCACATGGTTACCCCAGCTTCACGCGCTGTCGAGCAATACATCAGCGGTCTTCCGGACTCTATGAGGGGCATTGCGGTTGCAGTTGACCCCACTACACTTAAGGCAGTGATCGATCTCACTGCCCGTTTGACCAGGGAACAGCTCAGGTCCGGTGTTTTGCATCAGGATAAGGGCAAATCTTCCGATGGGAAAGCGAAAAAGGGGAACAATAGGAAGCGGAAAGCGACCTACTTAACTGCGATCACTGGTGCTACGCCTATCAACTCCATGGCCCCCGTTTCAGCCGCAACAGTTCAGGGAAGACCGAGAAAGGAATATACTGGGCCGCATCCCAAGTGCAACTTATGTTCTTATCATCACCCAACAAGTGAGTTGTGCCGCAAGTGCACAAATTGTGGACGATTCGGACACCTGGTGGAGCGCTGCAGGAGTCCTGGCAACCAATTGGCTGTGGGGAATGCTAACCCTCAGCCTAACCCTGCTCGAGGCTGCTTCGAGTGTGGCGCGATGGACCATTACAGAAATCGATGCCCTCGCGTCACCAACGTTCCTCCGGCTCGCGGGAGGGCCTTCACCATTGGAGCTGCCGAAGCACGCCAAAACCCCGATGTTATTACTGGTACGTTTACTCTTAACAACAATTGGGTGTCTGTCCTATTTGATACGGGAGCTGATAGGAGTTTTGTCTCTTGCGAATTGGTTCCTTTGCTGAAATTAAAAATTTCCGAGTTGGAACCTGCCTTGGTTGTTGAACTTGCTAGTGGAGAGTCCACACAAGTGAGGTCTGTCATTCGATATTGCACCCTTACTCTTGTCACCACATCGTTCAGTATTGACCTTATACCTTTTCGTCTTGGAAGCTTCGATCTAGTTGTGGGAATGGACTGGCTGTCTAGCAATCGCGCGGAAGTAATCTGCGCCGAGAAACTTATTCGTATCCCTCTGTCTTCTGGTGAAATTCTAACCATTCAAGGGGATAGGTCGGGTGGATGCCTAAGAATCGTTTCTTGCTTAAAAGCCAGTCGGTACCTTCAAAAGAAGTATCCCGCATTTCTAGCCCGTGTTACTCTCAAGGAATCCAAAGTCAAGAGACTGCAGGACTTCCCTGTCGTGCGTGAATTTTCTGATGTTTTTCCCGATGAGCTGCCTGGACTTCCTCCTAGCAGGCAGGTGGAATTTCGTATCGATCTTATTCCTGGTGCTCTCCCTGTTGCTAAGTCTCCTTATCGTCTAGCTCCGCTGGAACTTCAAGAATTATCGAATCAGCTTCAAGGACTTCTTGGCAAGGGATTCATTCGCCCTAGCTCGTCTCCATGGGGAGCCCCAGTACTCTTCGTCAAAAAGAAGGATGGGACTTTCCGTATGTGCATTGACTATCGGGAGCTTAATAAACTGACCATCAAAAACCGGTACCCGTTACCGAGCATTGATGATCTCTTTGATCAGCTTCAGGGTGCTACGTTTTTCTCTAAGATCGATCTGCGTTCTGGTTACCATCAATTGCGTGTTCTGGAAGAGGATATCCCGAAAACTGCGTTCTGAACTCGTTACGGTCATTACGAGTTCATGGTTATGCCTTTTGGAATGACCAATGCCCCCGCCATTTTCATGGATCTGATGAATCGCGTTTGCCGTCCATATCTCGACCAGTTTGTCATTGTTTTCATAGACGATATTCTCATTTATTCTCGTTCGAGGACCGATCATGAGCTTCATCTCAGGCTTATTTTGGAGCTTCTCAGGAAGGAACAACTATATGCCAAGTTCTCCAAGTGCGAATTTTGGCTAAAGGAAGTTCAATTCTTGGGACATGTTATCAATGTCGACGGCATACACGTCGACCCTGCCAAGGTAGAAGCCATCAGAAATTGGGTAGCGCCTAAAACACCTACCGAAATCCGTTCATTTCTTGGATTGGCTGGTTACTACCGCCGATTTATCTCAAACTTCTCCAGGATTGCCTTGCCTTTGACCACTCTGACTCAGAAGGGAGAACCCTTCGTGTGGGGACGAGATCAAGAGGAAGCCTTCCAAACTCTGAAGAATAAACTTTGCCGTGCACCGATTCTATCGCTTCCGGAAGGTGACGATGACTTTACCGTTTATTGCGATGCTTCAAATCAAGGCCTCGGTTGCGTTTTAATGCAACGAGGGAAGGTCATCGCTTACGCTTCTCGACAACTCAAGGTGCACGAAAAGAACTACGCCACGCATGACCTCGAGTTGGGTGCTGTGGTGTTTGCCTTAAAAATCTGGAGACACTACCTGTACGGCACGAAGTGTGTCATCTATACCGACCACAAGAGCTTACAGCACATCCTCCAACAGAAAGAGTTGAACATGAGGCAGCGACGCTGGGTCGAACTTCTCAGCGATTACGATTGTGAAATCCGCTACCACCCGGGAAAGGCTAATGTGGTGGCTGACGCATTGAGTCGTAAAGAAAGGACCCAGCTGCACTCTATTCGAATTCAATCCAATCTTCCCTCCTTAATTCGCGAAGCTCAGAATCAGGCGCTTGTGAATGGAGATCTCAAGGGCGTTTTGTCGTGTGGAGCCGAACCGAAATTCGAAACCAAGTTGGACGGCATCCTCTATTTTCTTGATCGAGCATGGATCCCAAACTCTGAGCCTCTTCGAACGCTTATTCTAAGTGAAGCCCACAAGTCCAGATACTCGATTCATCCCGGCAGCAGCAAAATGTATCAAGATCTTAAACCTCATTATTGGTGGCCCGGGATGAAGAAAGACATCGCTTTATACGTGATGAGATGTTTGACTTGTTCGCGAGTCAAGACAGAGCATCGAAGGCCGTCTGGGCTGCTTCAGCAACCTATTATTCCTCAGTGGAAGTGGGAAGAGTTAGCTATGGATTTCATCACCAAGCTACCGCGGACGCCTAGCGGTCATGACTCAATTTGGGTTATTGTGGACATTCTAACTAAATCCGCTCACTTTATCCCGGTTCGTGAGGACTACACTACGGAAAAGTTGGCGCGGATATACATTCGTGAGATCGTTTCCCGTCATGGTGTGCCTAAGGGCATTACGTCTGATCGCGACAGCAGTTTTTCTTCCAGGTTCTGGAAATCTTTGCAAAAGGCCTTTGGGACAAGTGTGAAGCTTAGCTCTTCCTATCATCCAGAAACTGATGGGCAGAGCGAGAGGACCATACAAACCCTAGAGGACATGTTGAGAGCTTGTATCCTTGAATTCGGTAATAGTTGGGAAGCTCATCTGCCGCTGGCAGAATTTTCTTACAACAATAGTTACCACTCTTCTATTAAATGCGCGCCGTTTGAAGCTCTTTACGGTCGCAAGTGTCGCTCACCCTTGTGTTGGTCCGAGACCGGGGATTCACAGATCATCGGCCCGGAACTAATACAGGAAACAACCGATCAAATCGCTATCATTCAACAGCGACTCAAAGACGCCCGTTGTCGGCATAAGTACTACGCAGACAAACGACGCAAGCCACTCGAGTTTCAAGTTGGTGACCGTGTTCTGCTGAAAGTTTCCCCCTGGAAGGGCGTAGTCCGTTTCGGGAAGAAGGGAAAGTTCGCTCCTAGGTATGTTGGACCATTCAAAATCCTTGAAAGGATCGGACCAGTTGCCTATCGTCTTGAGCTGCCGCCGGAACTCGGTAGAGTTCACAATGTTTTTCATGTTTCGCAGTTAAAGAAGTGTCTTGTTGACGAGGCCCTTCTCATTCCCGTCGACGAGGTTCGAATTAACGACAATCTGCTTTTTGTTGAAGAACCCGTCGAAATCTTGGATCGCGAGGTCAAGAAGACCAAGCGTAGCCGCATACCGCTTGTGAATGTTCGATGGAATAACAAACGCGGACCCGAGTTTACATGGGAACGCGAAGATCAAATGAAGGAGAAATACCCTCATCTGTTCTCTTAGTCTCTATTCTTGTAATCTATTGTCTAGAAGTCAATATAACATTTGCAGCATGTATCAAATAATTGTGTTATACAATGAATATCGTGTTGCCTTATTATGCTTATAAGTATTCTTTTATTTGCATCCACAAATTTGGCTACTCAGGGCTCATGCTGGGAGCACAAGTCATATCTACTCAATCATATGAATTTTGGGGAAATTTATACATTATTTAAGCCAAAAATTTGTCATTCATTCTTGCATTCATGGAGCATGGTTGTGTGTATGTGTGTGGTGTCGTGTCAAATTTTCTAGCCGCACACAATAGAGCTTATACATTGATACAAGGTGAGCTCGTAATTATAGTCCGGAATATAATTACATCAAGGTCACAGGTGTATACGTGTATAAGCAATATGCTATTGTGTAACTAGAAGTCGTGAACTCAAGGTTCGTGTAGAGAAATATTCGACAAAGGTTGAAGAAGTGGTGGGTTAGCCGCTGGTACACCCTATATATAAACCTCTTCGGCACGAGTTGAATATGTCTGAAGCGAAACCTGGAATTAGGGACTTATAGTTAGCGTGGCAGCTGTGAGACATTGAATTCAAGAATTACCGAGGGTAATATTCGCGGAAGATTGAAGGAGTGGTGGGTTAGCCACTGGTACACCCTATATATAAACCCCTTCAATCCGAAATGAATATGTCTGATGTAAAGCTTGAGGATGATGCCTCGTAGTGGAAAATAGTGTGTCGTCCTGTGTGTCATTGATCTAATAGGAGTCGAAGGAAACACCCAAGTAAGGTTGAAGGAGTGGTGGGTTAGCCGCTGGTACACCCTATATATAAGCCCCTTCGGCTTGATTTGGGTGGTGCCTGAGACGAATATTAGAAGTGGTGGCGCATAGTGGTCATCATGGGATCATGTAATCTTAATCATCGATGCATCAAGTATACTAAAAAGCTAAATTTCGGGACGAAATTCCCCTAAGTTGGGGAGGATGTAACGCCCTGGAATTTGACTGGTAGACAAAAATCAAGGAATCATCGGAAACTATACACTTTGGGGTTCTGGACGATAAGTTCGGAACCCATATCATTGGAGAAATCTGCTTTTATCATTTGAAATGTTTATTTTATAAAACGACATTTACGCCTGGAAAATATTAATTTTTATGCTTTTGAAAAATAATTATTCGGAAAATGGTTTATAAAAGTTTTGCTGAAAAAGTTTTAGTTTGTTTAAAAACTTATGAACTCGACTAGTCTTGACCCGTCGGTAGCCTAAACCCGAACCCGAGTCACCCGAGTATTTAAGCGGAAAATCAAGTATTCTTACACCATCTCTTTCATTTCCACCAACACTTCCCACCCAAACACTCCCACTTCTAGAGAGAGAGTAGTGAGAGAAAGTCATCCAATCTAAGATTCGAGTCCACCAATCTGTTTATCGTTGTTGTCGGTAAGATCTTCTTGAAAATCATACGTTTTTACAACCAAAACCCGCCCCGAATCGAGCAAAAACTCCGACTTTTGTGTCAAGTGTGTTCTTGGTCAAAAACCGTCATTTTTGGTGTCAAAATGCAAGCTTTTGTGTTTAAAAGTACTAGGAATCGATACCCCTTTCAATCCCGAGCATTTCCATGTCAAAAACTTCGATTTTGGGTCAAAAATCTGGAAAATCTGGAAAACCCGTGGGTATCTCCGTCGCCCAGCTTGAAGGAGTCGAATCAGACTCATTCGATCGAACCAGTCGATCGAATCAGTTCATTCGATCGAATGTGTCGATCGAACCAGTCCAGTCGACCGAATAGGAAAGCAACCGAATGGTCTCCAACTCATTCGACCGAATGAGCTTTGTATTCGATCGAACGTCTGTCTATTCGATCGAATGAGTGTCTATTCGATCGAATGTGTTTCTATTCGATCGAATGTGTGTCTATTCGATCGAATGTGTGTCTATTCGATCGAATGTGTTTCGATTCGATCGAATGTGTTCCTATTCGATCGAATCAGGTCAGAACCAAACTGTTTCGTCTTTAAAACCTAGTTTTTGCTCGAGATCGTGTAAGGCTTACACTCTTAGACTTAAACTGTGTTGTTAACTTATTATGTCCTTGTCTAGACTTAGAGGATCGACGTTTGACAGCACCCGACCGCCCTAGCAACCACACCTAGTCAACAAGGTGAGTTCATAGCCCCCATTTTTCTTTTAAAGCCTTTCAAATCATTGGGGGTGAAAACATGGTAAATGTACACGTTTTGACAAAACACATTTATTCAAACATTACTTATCATAAACACTTGACAAATCTTTTGCAAACAATGAACATTGGGAAAACAAGTAATCATGGCAGGTTACGCGTACCTTAACTTTCTCGGAAGTTGTGTATGCATAATCAAATATTCAGGAGTAAATATGGGAATCACTCAGCGTTTAGGGAACATTGGACGTTTGGAAATCAAAGTCATGTACCCGTTATACTTTATCATGAAAACACATTATTCATTGGTCAGTCTTGTGATCGTGTGAACAGTGGCAATATAGGTCACAATAGTGCATAGGTTTGATCTCCAAGTGGTCGATTGGTAGACAGGCCGTCACTAGATGTGGGATTCTAAAGTGATCGATTTAGAATACACGTGACCTATGGGGTTCTTAAGTGTTCGATTAAGAATCCGAAGGATCTCTTAAGTGTTCGATTAAGGATCCGAAGGATCTCCTAAGTGATCGATTAGGAATCCAAGAGATACTAAAGTACGCTTTAGAATTCTCTCATGGTACCCAAAGTGATCGATTTGGGTTACCATCAAGGAAATCAAGTAGCATAGTGTGGTCTTGTGTGGGGTCGATGTCAGGTCTTGTGTGATCATTATGCATCATTATCATTTTTCATCATGGCATGGTTACATATGATTCTTGGGTATCTTATACATATATCCTTGATACCGTTCCTCCTGCATGCATGGAAACAATAATTGGAATCTTTATACGAAACTCTTGCAGATTCAGTTGAGATGATAAGCATACCAAGCATAGTAGGATAAGTTGTAGGAGTGGTGGGTTAGCCGATGGTACACCCTATATATAAACCCCTACAACTTAGCCTAGTATGCTTGTGTAGGGCTTATCACTACAGTATTAGTTAACCTATGAATTCACTCATCTACTTTTTGTAGTTGACGTTTTATTACATGTTTTCAGGAAATGAAGCAGGAAGTAGCTAATAGCTGATAGAGGCCTTAGAGAGATGAAGGCTAGGCTAGGAGTTGTTTGGAAACTTGATATTTTGTATTAAAACAATTTGTTTCATGTTACCTGGATGATGTAATATTTGACAGTTTGGTTATGTTTATGCATTTAGACTTTTATACTATTGTGCTCAATCAATCACGACCTAGTCGCCACGCCTCGGTTTTCCGCCATTACGACCGGGGTGTGACAGTTGCATACCCTATAATATATGCGAAGGTTACGGGGTTGCGTACCCTATTAATATATGCGGAGGTTACGAGGTTGCATACCCTAATAATATATGCGAAGGTTACAGGGTTGCATACCCTAACAATATATGAGAAGGTTGCAGGGTTGCATACCCTAATAATATATGCGAAGGTTATAGGGCGTAATGCTCCTTAAAATGTAATGTATGAATATGAAAGAAAGAAGGTATGAAGGTAAGTAAGTATGTTATAAACGAAAGTATGAAAGTATGAAGTATGTACGAAAGTATGTAATTATGAATGTGTAGTATGTTGTATGATTAACTAGAACTCACTCAGCGTAGCTAACTTTTAGTATGCACGCAGGTGAGTAGAATGAGGCAACTAGGTTGAGTAGGGCACATGGCAGAAGAATAAGAGGCTGGCATCCGAAAACTCATGAGGTTTTTATGTTTAATGTTTTTATTAATGAAAGACAAGATGTTTGCCTAAGACAAGTTATAAATTGTTATGAATGTTTAATGAAAGTTTTATATTCCGCGTAAAGTTTTAATTAACTCTGATATTTAGAACTGTGTTTATGAGTAAATCCAATGTCCAAAGTAAGGCACCGGTAACGGGGCCTTACAAGTTGGTATCAGAGGATAAGTTCGAGAGAAATAAGCATCCTACAAGCTTAGACTCGAATAGAGAATGGGAAGTAAGAAGAAAAGAAAGAAGATGCCAGTTCAAGAAAGCCATGTGTCGCTCAAGCAAGCTCAGTAACGGTAAAGTACATGATTAAGTTCATGTAATGATTTAGAAGTATATGTATTTTCATGTTAAATAAAAGTAGAATGATTAATGAATGCTAGTTTAGTTGCTAGAGAACGAGGTATGATGTTAGCTTAATTGCTAAATAAATAATGTTTGTATGCAAGCTTAATTTCTAGAGAAAGATTGTATGAATGCTAGATTAATTGCTAGGGATAAGAATGTAGGTTATATGTATGCTTACATGATTGTGTGAGAAACTAGCACGAGTGAAATCATAAAGGGAAGTATGTAGAACCTGAGGAGTAATGTAAAGAGTTAATTACACTTGGCTACTGTCAATAACTACTTACCTTAAGAATCATGTGCTAAATAATTCCTAGAGTGATTATGTTTGTGTTTCCTTAGGATAAGATAAATGACTTATACAAAGGGACGAGGACGAGGAGGTCGTACTAGACGCTATGGTAAGACACATATTAACCAGACACCTATTGAATAAGGTGTGACAAAGCGATATACGAAAGCAGTAGGACTTCAACTTTAGGAAGTAATGAAGAAGGATTACACTTGGAGCTTGTAGTCATATACACTAAGGGAGTTGCTCAATTGTTTTGCACTACAATGCCAACAATGTTCGCTGAAGCATCAAAGGCAGCCCGAACTGGAAAGTCCAAGTGGAAGCAACATGAAAGAAACGGAGATAAGCCAGCTAGAATGAGTCAAGAAATGTAGTATGTCTGCAATGGTTAACTCCATAAAGGAACTTGCTGGGATCGTGAGTAATAAAGCGAATAATGATAAAAGCATAAATGATCGAGAGGGACGAGTGAATGTCAAGGCATCCTAATTGAAAAGGAATGAAAGGACGAGACTACATTGTGTAGCGAATATGAAAGAAGACGTTAAGAAGAATGTAGTTGTGTACCCGAGGCTTTATAGAAGAGACCACTAGCGATACTTTCGTTAAAGTATGAGACTGGTTAAGAATTGTAAGGTAGAACTAGAGGGATGTGAGTTCCTTGCTACACTTTATGTTCAAACTTAAGAGAGTTCGATGTCGTTTGGGAATAGATTTGCTGTTTGAGCATGAGGCATATATAACATGTAAGAGCAAGTTGATAAGGTTTATGTCTTTGGATGGCGGTACAGTGATGATTTATAGTATTAAGGAAAGTTCAGGGCTTAAAGTCATTCCGATGATAAAAGCTAAAGGTTTGTTAAACGAGGGTGCAGTTCCTACCTGGCGTATGTTGTCAAAGCTACGGCCGAGACGAAAGAAGTGAAAGATGTTCCTATAGTGTGTAACTATCCGTAAGTGTTCCTAGAGGACCTTCCGAGGTTACCACTGGAACAAGAGGTAGAATCCCAGATAGAGTTATTACCAGGAGCACAACCTGTCGTGAAAGCACATTACTGCCTGGCGTCGTCCAAGATGAAAGAGTTAATGTCCAAACTGCAAGAACTCCTCGACAAAGGTGTTTTAATGCCGAGTGCTTTCCTACGGGGTACCAGTGATGTTCATGAAGAAGAAAGATGGAAGTATGAGAATGTGCATAGATTATCGCAAGTTGAACAAGCTTATTGTGAGGAATAGATATATGTTCCATGGATCGATGATTTGTTCAATCGGAAAGGTGCTAGTTGGTTTTCGCGAATAAGCCTCAGAGTAGGCTATCATCAGTTGAAAGTGAAAGAGGCAGACATCCCTAAGACAATGTTTCAGACACGATATAGATACTAAGATTTCTCGTGATATCATTTGGATTGAAGAATGCTCCTGCAGCCTTTATGGTTATGATGAATAGGGTATGTCATCGAATGTTGGACAAAACTATTATTTCCTTTATTGATGATACTTTTGATTTATTCAAGGGATAAGTCCAACCACGCTGAACACTTGAGAGAAGTGTTGGAAACGCTGAAGAAAGAGTAACTGTATGATAGGTTTTCAAGGTGTACCATTGATACGTGTCATAAGATTTTGGATATCTCGTCAAGCAGAAAGAACGAATATGAGACAAGAAGATAGTTAAGGATGATAAAGGATTATGATTGTGAAATCAGGTATTATCTCAGTGAGGCTAATGTGGTCCCTGACACACTAAGCCGTAAATGTGAAGAGGTTACCTCGACAATATAGTCGTATTAAGTGGATAGCACTTCGGATTTCTTGAGCGAGATCCGCGAGGGCAATAGGAGTTATAAAGGATCATAGCAAGATGAAAAAGGAATAAATTTTTAGGTTACACCGAGATTTGAAAGAGAATACTTATGATGTAAAAATCAGATTTGGTCGCCTGAGGATTCCATGTCATGGAGATCTTTGAGACCAATTCCTAGATGATGCTCATAAGTCTAGATGCTCGGTTTACATCAAGGTTTTGAAAGGAAAGAAGTTGATTATAATGAAGGTAGATACTGATGAAAGTGAAACCATTATATAGAATTCAAACGAAGATGAGTTCATGGTACGTGACAGCTGTGGATAGACATGATACTTTTCCTACACGGATAAGAACAACCACAAGTGTTACGAATGTGGAGCCGAAAGTCACACCGCAAGGGGATGCTAGAAACCAAGGACAAAATATGCAAAGACATGCAAGGAAAGCGTAGATATGGTTTAGACTTATGTCTACTTGAATTGAGTCTTGACGTGAATGATTAGTGTGTAACTGATAATCATGTGATCATGGACGAGAAGTCCTCTAGAACGATAAAGACATAGTGGTATTATAAATGTCCATATGAAGGTCAAAATGTGCCATGAAGGAAAGATGATTAGGATAAATAGTTATGATATATCAGGAAACCTGATACGCAGCAATAGACAACAATATTCAGAGGACAAGACGACATTTTATTAGTCAACAGAAGAAAGATGTATCCGCACGGAATTCATGATCTAGCTACCTTAGACAACTATAACTCATGGACCCTATGCATTGATGTAGAGTTGAGAATGAAAGAAGGTTTAAATGGTGACTTAAAGAGTTTTCCGACAAGTTATGCAATGGATGTGCTCAAGAATTGCAAGGAGTGTTCTATCTCAATGAATAGACAAAGGGATTTTAAGAAGTATTCCTTAAGGAGAAACTGTAAAGGTTTCTTTTTTTTTTGAATTTATATGTTTTGAACGTATTGCAAAGCAGTATATTTGCTAAAGATTGTAATTGGACGGAATGGTTATTCAGTGCTAAGTTTAATGACAGTAACTGCAATGTTTCTATTTAAAGGACAAGAAAGAAGAGCATTCTTGAGGAAGTGATATGCACTTGAAAATTCTGGATAAGGAAACGCATCATCTAGGACTTCATGGACAAGCTACCTAAGACAGCTAAAACTAACGAACATCACTCAGTGATTGAGAGACAAAGGATAAACCTGTAAGTTAGGAAGCTAAGTCGGTTCAAGAAAGGATGTGAATATAGGAAGTATTTCTTTTACAAGGACTAAGTAGGTTTCAATGACGAAACCTTTTGTAAGGTGGGTAGACTTGTAACATCCCGAAATTTCTAAAAATAATTTTAAATTATGGTGGAAAAGTTTACTTGAGTTAGTAGAGAAATAATAAAATAATAAAGATGAAAGAATAAGTAGGCTAATTAAATGTGATTAATTATGGACCAAAAAGGAAAGATGGGCGTAAGGTCCATGTGCTTAAGGGAGTATAAATACCCCTTAAAACCCTAATCCTTTCCATTTTCATACATCTCTACACCATAGCCTACACCATAAAAAACACACACTTCAACAATTCCCGTTTTTGAGAAAACCATCCATAAAGACACAAAGATTCCCGATCTAACCGTCAGATCGGTCTCAAATTTTAACTGAGTGTTCATGGTATATAAATTAAGATTTCCACCAACTAGATCTTCAATCAGAGGTTGGGAAGTCCAGCTTTTATCAGCAAAACCGTAGCAGCTCAAAAGTGAAGATTCTGGCGACTGTAGCGGCAGTTTCTAGCGAAAGAGTGCTGATGGGTTTGTAGATCGGGGCGACATGGTTCCGTGGCCACTTGAATCACTAAAATCGGAGTTCGTTTGATATGGTTTTGGGCTTCTCGAGTGATTTCAGACAAAAATCTCAAAGGTACGTTTTCGTTAAAAAAAACTTACTTTTCATGTACGGATTTGCATGAAACTTGGTAGGATGATAGATCGGGTCATGATTATTGATAAAGTAATGAACTTGATAGTAAATGGGTTAGTTGGTTCGTTTCGGGTAAAACGAGTAGTGTTCGGTTTGTGAAAAGAACGGGTAAACGAAGTCGGTTTTGCATGAAACTTAGTAGGATTGTAAATTTACTATGTGATAAAAATGTAAACTTGATGATAAAATGGACTAGATGAGCACGATTATGGTTACGGCTCATAAAGAAATCCTAGATCTTGCCTTTGAACGTTTTAAACCCATAAAGTTTCAAGCTTTATGGATAAATGGGTTTGATCTTGGCCGAAAATGGGTATGGAAACGGGTTAAGGATGATATAATATCAAAATAAGGGTTTAGGTGTTAAAACACGTAAGGAAAATGCGTATAAAGGACCAAACTGATGCAGATCGTTCGATTACATTGTACAAGTCGAATACATGCAATATGTTCAAATACATAATAAACTTGAATACAAGGTCATTCGGTTACAATGAACATGGTTCGAATACATGCATACACTCGATTACAATGCATGGTTCGAATACATGTATAACCTTGAACACCATATAGATTTCGAATATAATGTCGGTCACTCGGTTACAATATGGACTCGATTATAATAGATGACTCGAATACAACAATGGTTCGAATATGTTGGGTCCTTACTTGGTGGTTTGTACTTAGTTGGTCATAGTATTGGGTTTTGTATGTAAACCGAGATCCTTTATGGATCTCGATGGGCTTTGGGCTAGATGTTGGGCTTATGTGTTGGTTACCCTATATAGAGAACATGTGATATAGGGTTTACGGTTGGTTGTTCATTGTGGTAGTTTGGCCGTCTAGTACTACATGTGTATTAGACGAGTATTATATTTCTTAAGCATCTGACGTAATCAACATATGTTTTGAAGCATCCCACTGTGTGTTTTACGTATTATTGTTCTTTGTTCTTAAATCATCTTGTGTTGGATTTCCGCACCAACATCAAGATCAGTTGATATCATATTGAAAGATCCTTCACGGGACTTACAATTGGTATCAGAGCCTTAGACCTATTCAGGCTCGTTATTTTGATATCAACGGATTCAAAAGATAAAGGTTTGGTGGTTTTGTTACTTTCCGGTGAGTTCTTGATCGGAGAAGAAGAGAAGATTAATTTTGGTAGAGATTTGGTCACTTTGGAAACAAAATTTGAATCCCCTAATTTACGGGATTCAGTTGGTTGCAAATCTTAATCAATCAATACAGATCTCGGTTGAAATGTAGTTCTCGGCCATTGACCAAGAGTTTTCAGCCTAAAAATAGTGTATTCGGCCAAGTTTGCTTGTTTTCGGCTTAAAATCATCGTTTTTGGCCAAAGACCAGTGTTCTTGGTCAACTGTTTCAGTTCTCGGTCAACAGTTTTAGTTCTTGGTCAGCGTATCCAGTTCTCGGTCAACGCATACAGTAAACTCAGTTGGGCTTATTCAGTATGATTTGGGCTTTTGGTTATTGGATTTTTAGAAGTTATTTGGACTTAAACAATCTTTGGACCTTAGTTCAACTAGAAATGGATCAACTAACCAATAGCAATGTATCATCAAACGCTTCACTCCATCAAGATTTGGACTCTATAATGGGGACCACTACTCGCGTGCCCCGTCTACTAACCCATGAGGGGTTTAGCGAGTGGAAGTTTCGTTTCGAAAAATATGTTAAAATGAAAGATGACAAAATATGGAGAAGCATAGTCAGGGTTCCCCAAGTCATTACTTACCAGAAGGAGAACTATACTAAGATTGCTGTGAAGCCTGTTGTTATGTATGATGATGATGATGATCTTGCCAAGATGGAAGAAGATGAAAAGTCCCTCTCAACCTTAACTATGGCACTCTCACCTGAGATTGCCCTATGCTTTTGAGAGCTACAATTAGCTACGGAACTGTGGGAAGCCTTGGTTGAGGTTTATGAAGGAAATGAAGACATGAAAAGAAGTCGTCAAGATCTACTACGACAAAAATTCAATATGTTCAATCATGTTTTAGGAGAGTCGCAGAAAATTAGCTTCAGAGATTCATAGCTCTCGTGATCGAAATGGGATCTGCTAGCATCAACTTAACAACTGCTGAAACAAACAATAAGTTGGTGAACTCATTACCTCAAAGCGGGGACATGAATGTTGCTGTCATAAAGAAGACAACAAAGCTCAACAAGTTAACACTGTCTGAGGTTATGGCTATCATCAAAGCATGTGACATGGACAACAAGAAGCGTGCCATAAACCATGCAAACTCCTACAGTGCAGTTGGGTACAATGTTGCTTCAAACAATGAACTCATCTCCCAAGATAATCTTTCCATGTTCAAGACCTCTCAGGGATAACAAAAATTTCAGCCTCAACCCAACTTCTCGATGTTTAAGTCCACTCAGGGTAAGGGTCAATATTCTCATGTCTCACCACAACCTACACTAGTATTCTTTACTAAAACATGGTCAATCCTCCACTGCTAATGCTCAACCACAATCGTCTAGTGTTTCTCCAAGTCAGAATCCCAATCAGACTCCCGTCATTTCAAAAGAAACTCATGAGAACATTGCTTTAATTGCGGGATTCATGAACTGTTACAATGCTTTCCTTGCTGGAGATCTGGTTCAACCTGTCGTGGCTGCCGAACTTGACCAAATTCATCCCGATGACGTAGAGGAAATGGATATATCTTGGCAAAATCGCCATGGCAGTGTTTCAAGCCAAGAAATTTACTAAGAGAACTGGAAGAAATAATTGAAACATACCAAATAATCAGAAGGTGGGTTTCAACAAAGACACTTTGAGGTGCTACAACTATCACGAGCCGGGTCACTTTGCTCGTGAGTGTACCAATCCAGCCAAAGACGGAAACATGGAAAGGGCACTGGTTCCCGTGGGTAATGCTAGAAGAGAAGCTGGAGGTAGCTCAAGTGATGGTGAAAGGGGTATGGTTGCACAACAGTTCTCATGGTCTGATCAGGTGGCTGCTCTCAACATAAACAATCAAACTGCCAACTTTGCTCATGTTGAAGAGATTGAAGAAGAAAACGCTGCTGAGGAACAAGTCAAGGAGCTCCAGTTTGCATTTATGCCTTTCACTTCTCCCAGCTCGTCTGAGGTAAGTTCTTCTCCATGTTCTCAAGCTTGTTTTGATAAAGTAGAACTTTACAAATCTCATAACAGTAACCTGCTTAGAGAAATAGAAATAATAAAATCTGAAAATAATAAACTTAAGAAAACAGAAAAGGCTTATTTGGATAAAATTGAGGTTCGAAAGAAAGATTTTTCAAAATTGAAATACAAGTTTAGCCTGAAATGTGGTCACCATCTAGATGCTAAAGAGAAAATTGTTGAATTAACTGCTGAACTGAAAGCCTCTAAGTTGGAAATCTTAAATCTAACTGAAAAATTTAAAAGGGCTGAACTCCATTTTAGAAAATTTGATGGTTCCAGTAAAGTAGTTAACTCCATAATTGAAAATCAGTTATGGTGGAAGGAGAATGAGGGAGAGGGTATAAGATATAGTCAGGTACCTCCACCATATAATCACAACTACACTGTTCTTCCTCTTACCAAAGAGCAGGAAGAAAAGGTTAAATATATGAAATATGGTAAACCTAATAAACCTGATAATACTGATACAGTTGACTCAGTAAAAACTGCTGTGTCTACTTCAAAGGTGAACGATACTAATGTGTTTGCCTCATGTGCAGATGAAGTAATCATTAAGGATTGGACTGATGAGAATGATGATCCGTGTGTTTCAAATAATAAAGACATTTACTCAAATGTTTCTTTAAATTTATCTGTTTTGAATTCTGTTATTCTGACTGTTTGTGTGGGCTCTGGGTTTAAGAGCAAGGATTCTTGTGTGGTTGATTATGTTAAGACCTTGAATTCTAATAATGCTGTTTCTAATAAACCTAAAAATTCAAAAAATTCCAACAGGTATTTGCTGCCTAAATTTGTCAAAGAGGGATGCTCTAAAGACAAACAAGGTGGTTAGCATCATGCTAGGGAAGCTGGTCCACACCATCGGTCCAGACAAGGAGTTGCCCAAAATAATTTCTATGTAAACGTCAAACTTGTTTTAATTGTGGCACTCCCGGTCATATTGCCAGAAATTTTCCACATCGTCCATATGTTCCTTGTTATGGATTTTATCAGAGGAATATGCCTTACATGCCTCATAACACCTACAAGCAAAATTTCAGGCACTATCAGGCTAATACCTCTGATGATGACTGGAACAGAAACAAATCTGGAAGATTTAGTCCTCATCAGACCAAACCCAATAATATGTTTCCTAAAGAGGGTAGAAAAGGTGTTTAGCTTTCCAAAATGAACACGAATTCGAAACCGAAACCAGTGATAAAGACAAAATCGGTTGTTTCTAACACTAAAACCAGAGATCAAGTCATCCATTCGTACATATAATGCTAAATCTTACAATGATAGACATGAATGGTTACCTAAATCTCTAGTAAAAGAGTCTTTAAACTCAGTGTTAGATGATAAAAAGGACATGTCATGGAAACCTGTGACAATCTTAGATGAGTCAGGATCACCCAGTGTAACTATGGACTGGGTACCAATGTCTAACTAATCTCGCACATCATGCAGGAACAACTATGGAGGAATGTCATCAGACCTTGGTATGTTGATAGTGGCTGTTCCAGGCACATGACAGGAGACATTTCCCAGCTACATGACATTCAAATCTTTAATGGTGGTATATGTCCTTTGCGGGAGGAGAAAAAGGGAAGATTACTCAAAAGGGTACTGTAAGTAACGGTGTTTTAAAATTCAAAAATGTTAATTTTGTTCTAGAGTTGAAACACAGTTTGTTGAGCATGTCACAAATCTGTGACAAAGGGTTTTCAACTCACTTTACTAAGAAAGAGTGTTTGATTTCGAAACCTGGTATTATTATACCCGAAGACTGGATTCTTGTTCGATCACAAAGAAAAGATAATGCTTATGTGATCGACAAGAAAAAAAATGTTCCTGATGAAATAACCTGCTTGTTTGCGAAAGTGTCAGAACATAATGCCATGCTTTGGAATCGTCGTCTTGGTCATGCAAATATGAAAAACCTGAACCGTCTTGCTAAAAATGATTTGGTACGTGGTCTACCCGTTAAAGATTTTGTCACTGTTGAAATATGTGTGGCTTGTGCTTTGGGAAAACATCATCGGAAAAATCATAAGCCAAAAGTGATTAATACCATTTTATCAGTTTTTCAATTGCTTCATATGGATCTCTTTGGTCCGGTTCATGTCTTGAGTCTTTCTTGCAGCTCTTATTGTCTCGTTATTACTGATGACTACTCACGTTTTACTTGGGTGTTTTTCTTGTCAAATAAGAGTGAAAATGCAGAACTGATCAAGAGATTGCTTATGGAGAATCAACTTAACCTGAACCTGAAGGGCATTCGTTGCAATAATGGTACGGAATTCAAGAATGCCTCGTTGAATCATTTTTTTTCAGAAAGAGGGGTGCTTCGTTAGTACAGCACAGCTCGAACACCGCAACAGAATGGTGTGGCTGAAAGGAGAAACAGAACTTTTATCAAGGAGGCAAGGACCATGTTGCGTGACTCTAAATTGCCATTATTTTTGTGGGCTGAAGCTATCAATACGGCATGCTACGTTCAGAATCGGGTGATAATCAACAACTCTCAAATGAAAACTCCATATGAGATTGTTTATGGTCATAAGCCCACCGTTGCACATTTCCAGGCATTTGGTTGCCCATGTACTCTACTGAATCTGGAGTCAACTCCGAAATTTGGGGCCTAAGCAGATGACTGTTACTTCGTCGGTTATGCTGGTCGTACTGCTTACAGAGTATACAATAAGTCAACCAAGCAGATTCTGGAGTCATATGATGTTCGTTGGTTGGAAGAAAACGAGACCGATGCTCGTGTTGGTCCTGAATGGCTGTTTGATTACAATGAACTCTTCAAACCATTCAACGTGCTTCCGGTTACCAACACAGAAACCTCAGAAGATGCTACCGTAGACACTGAGAAAGAAGATCAGCATGTGGTGTTTCATATCTTTCCAATTCTGGATGATGATCTGACAGAACCACTTGATGCTACTCCGTCCATGTCTGTCAATCAAACATAAAGGGTTACTGCATCAGTGTCTTCAACTCCACCACAAAATACTTCAACTGTTGATGGGGAGAGTCCTATTCGTCAAATTTTCGGGAGCACTCTGTTTCCCGACATCATTCTTAATGAATATGTGGCCAGTACTTCATACTCACACAGTACAGCGGCTTCAGGGTGGAAGAATCCTCTCACTGAAGTAGATGAAAATATATCAAACCTATCTCCTACCAGAGTTGTTCCCGAGAAACTAATTCCAACTAGATGTCAATGAAATCATCCAATAGAGAATGTAATAGGTCCTCTTGAAACAGGCGTGTCCACCAGAAGTCAGACTGGACACATAAACAGTTGCATATTCTCTTGTTTTATCTCTTAGATTGAGCCAAAACCGGTGGAAATGGCTCTTCAGGAACCAAGTTGGGTGGATGCCATGCACGAAAAGTTGAATCAGTTTGATAAATTGAAGGTATGGAGATTGGTTGAATTACCAGAAGGAAAGAAAGCGCTTGATACGAGATGGGTTTTCCGAAATAAGCAAGATGACTCGGGAGTTATTGTTAGAAACAAGGAACGGTTAGTGGTTCGTGATTTTCGTCAAGTTGAAGGGTTAGATTACACTGAAGTCTATGCTCCCATGGCTAGACTTGAGGTCATCAGGATTTTTCTGGCTTATGCGTCATATATGGGTTTCACAGTATATCAGATGGATGTTAAGATCGGGTTTCTGTACGCTGAGGTTAAAGAAGAGATTTATGTGGATTAGCCACCGGGTTTTATAGATTCCAAGAATCCCAATCATGTATAAAAGTTAGATAAAGCGTTGTATGGGCTTCATCAGGCTCCTTGGGCGTGGTATGCTACGATGACAGCTCATTTTCTGGATCATGGTTATAAACGAGGGACCATTGATCAAAATCTGTTCCTTAAAACTGTCGGAAAAGATTTGATTCTAGTCCAGATTTATGTGGATGACATTATCTTTGGATCCACTAGTGCTGAGTTGTGTGCGGAATTTGAAGAAGTAATGAAGAAAAGATTTGAGATGAGCTCGTTGGGAGAAATGACAACGTTTCTGGGGTTGCAGGTTCGTTAGAGCTCGATGGAAATTTTACTGCATCAAGGGAAATATGTTGAAGATATGCTTTCCAAGTTTGAGTTTCATGATTCCAAGAGTGCTACCACTTGTTGAGTCAATATTGGATCTACATGAAGTATAAAAAAGATTGGAATCTTCTCAACCTCCTCAAAAATCGTTAAGTATGGAAATCCGATCACACTTGGATTTTCGGGCAAGGTTTTCTTACCCGAGCAAGGTATTTTGTCCATCGGGCAAGGTTATATTCTATAATTCTTCTTTAGTGTATATCCGAGTAGGGTTCACTATGTCTAGTAGGATTGTTCTTCATAGTCGAGTAAGGTTTACCCCGGGTAAGCTCTTGGCTAACCAAGCTCATGAAGCTAAGTGATTGGAAGATCGGGCAAGGTATTCATCAATAATACAGTGGTCCAAGTAAGCTTGATGTGAGTAATGATATATTCCAAGTAACATCGGGCAGGGTTTAACTCAAGCAGGGTACAATGCTACCGAGCACACTTTGCTAATAAGCTAGTTCCTAGCAAGGAGTTGAAGGGACCATTGAAGAACAAGGTTGCTCGTAAGATAATGTCGGGCAAAGTCTGGTATGATCAAGAAGATTGAAGTATGCTCGGTGAGTATTTTCCTTTGGAAAATACTCTAAGTAAAGCCTACCCGGAAAACTGTTGCCAAGCACACTTCAAGGTTACCAGGTCTACCTGAAGAAGACACAGGCACAATGCCTACCCGGAGAAGATATCTTATGCAAAGTCTACCCGGAAGACCTGTTTTTACACTTAGTACAGTTTTGAATATGTAATTTGAATATGTGTTATTTAATTAGGATTTCTAGAAGGAATGACAGATGTTAGGAAGTGGCAGGCCTATAAATAGAATATTTTAGGGCACGCCTCCTACGGATACACTTTTACACTTTTCAGAAAAGAACAAATATTCCTGATTAAAGTGTGACGGCTGTCCTAGGTTATCATTGAATATACATTCTGACAAGAAACACTTATTGATTATCATTTGTATGAATCACTTTATATAAATGGAAATCTTTTGAGTTATTGTTCGTGTCTGTTGGCTTTATTAACCTTTAAGCAACAAATTTAGTTTGTTTCTGATTCCGCCGTTTACAAACAAGAATCTTTCCTTATTTAGCAATCCGTCATTAACCTTCTTGTCGACACATTATGTGTGGGTTATGACATTGTTATGAGTATTGAGTGATAATTCGGGACCGACAAGTGGTATCAGAGCTTGTTAATTGCTGATTTAGGTAAAGAACTTGTTGCTTATTGAAGATCTGAAGAACAACAATGACGTAAGCAAAGCACTGTTCCATCGGAAAGTGACGTCAGCTACTCTGTTCTTGTTTTCCGTCCAGATCTACAAAAATCCGGTGTTTTCTTTTCTTTATTTTAGTTAAAGTTTACATCTTTATTATCATTTCTTGTTCCAATCGGACCAGATTCATCAGATCAGAGGATTTGATAGTCAAATATGACTTTTGTCACTTGAAAAGTTGATATTTACTCTGTTTCCGTTTCCTTTTTTTAAACAACCAAAATGTCTGGTCTTGAAGAACAAGAAGTGTCCACTAACAAAATACCTAGACTTTATGGACAGGAAAACTTCACCAAATGGAAAGTACTTTTTGAAGCGGCTGTGTGCTACAACGATGTGGACATGTGGAATTCGATAAAAAATGGGCCACAAGCCACTGATGGTGGAGCTGCTACTGGTGCTGTAAGAGATAGGTTGAGGAAAGTGGATGACAGGGCCTTAGCAATGATTAAGCTAGGACTGTCTTGGGAAATACTTACCAAGGTTGTACATCATCCTACTGCAAAGGCAATGTATGATGCAATTCTTGAAATGTTCGAGGGAAATACTAAGCTTAAGAATATAAATAAGTAGAGGCTCAAGCAACAGCTTGAGAGATTTAGATACAAAGATGGAGAAAGGTTGAAGTCCATCCTTGAGAGATTCCTGGCAATTGTGAATGACCTCCGAACAACTGATTATGTCATGACTGATTTTGACCTGAATACCAAGCTGCTCAACTCAATGTCAAAGGAATGGTACACTGCCTGCAAATTCATCCTCCAAAAGCCAACTTCAATGATTTAAAGCTGGATGATGTAGTGTGCTTCCTTCAGGCTGCAGAAATAGAAATGATCGAAAATGAAATGATCAAAGAAGAAAAGCCTTGTTTCAATGTTTCCAATGCATTAATTGCACCCATGGGAAACTTGTCTACCAAGAACCAATAGCAAATTCCCATCATAGAAGAACCAACAGAACATGGTGCTGATACACCTAGATCATTTGTCAGTGGTAGCTCAAGTCATCATGGAAATCAGACAAGGTTCAACGTCCAACTTATTGAAGAAAATTATACTACATCAATGGCAGGTGGAAATGTTCCATACTCTGGTGGAAACAATTGTCAAGCAAATGACACTCAAGCACTCTTCTCAATGTTCACTGAGTCATATAATGCATTTGTGGCTAAGAACATAATCCATACCAGTGTCATCCAAGATGACTTGGAACAAATAGATGCAGATGACCTTGAGGATATGGATTTAAAGTGGCAAGTTGCAATGCTAGCACTAAGAAGCAAGAGACTATTCAATAGAACTAGTAGATCATTGGTGTCTGGGCCAAATGAAAGGATTGGATTTGATAAGTCAAAGGCTATTTGTTACAACTGTCAACAGCCTGGATATTTTGCAAGGGAATTTAACCAGCCCAGAAACTTTCAAGCTAATCAATTTCAAAATCAACAGCCTAGAAATCAAATGCAATATCAACAGAATTATTAGCAGAATCAGAATAGAAACAATCCCAACTTCAACAACTTTCAACAACAACAAATGAATAATCAACAAAATGTTCATCAAAACCAAAACTACCAAAGAAACTAATTCCCTCAAGCTATTCAAAACTACCTCAACAGACCTAATCAAAGTCAACCAAGAAATCAAGGAAATGTAACAGTTGTTGCACAACAAGATGGTGTCTTTGACTGGAGTAATCATGAAGATGACATCAAAGCTGCTAATGTTGCATTCATGGCAATGATTGAGAATGAGGATGGAACATCATCTTCTCAGGTACACTCATCACTTATCAATGACTTAAATGAAACAATTATTGCTTTAAATATGAAAATAGGCAAGCTAGAGGGTGAGTGTTTTAGAAAAAAAAGCATCATCAATGGGTATCAAGCTAGTGATGTTGTTAATGAAGAGAAGATCAGAAGTTTAGAAGATGATTGTTTAAGTATCTATAGAGCTCAACAGAGGTATGTTACTGAAATTGATGGGTTGAAGAAGATGTTGATTGAAGAAAAGGTGAAGAACACAAAGCTGGAAGTTGATAACGAATTCTTGAAGAATTTGGTCTCCACATGAAACATATGTGGAATTCTGAACCAAATTAGTGAGAAAGACAAGTATAAGGCTGTTCCACCTCCATTCAACAATAACTTCTTACCCAAAGTTGACAAAGAGAAGAGGGATGGTTATCTCCAGCAGTTCAGAGAAGTGTTTCAAGATAGAGAGGAGTTTGTTAATCTGTATAAGAAGGTTGAAATGAATGAAGAAGGAGAATATGCTATGAAGGAAGATGTGAAAGAAGACAAATCAATTGGAATACAAGTATCTGAAGATGACTTTAGTTATGAGGATTTGAATGCTGATGATTTAAGTGATCTAAGTGATCAGATCACTGAGGAAGAAATCAAGGCTGTTAATAGAGGTAGAAGATTAAAGAAACCAGAAATTGACAAACTTCCATTGTATCCACCTGTCACACCAAGAATGAAGAAACAAAATGAAAGAATGAAGAGAGAGCATGTGTCTTTTGACATATGTGAGAAAAAGAAGATAAGCTACAATGCAGTAAGTCCACCAAGCAAGGCTGTATTGGAAATGATAAAGAGCAATAATAAGAAAAAAATGACTGAAAAGGTTCATATTGAAAACTTTATCCCTGTTTATCCAGTTTTCTCTAGTCATGAGGTGTTTGACATTGATGAAGTGGAAACTCTGGAAGAATATGAGAAGAGGCAGTCAAGACATATGGAAAGCTTAGATGAAGAACCCATGAATATGGAGAAAATTGTCTTTGTAAAGGGAAATGTTGAAAGAAATGATATTAAGATAGATGAATTTGTTCCTTTCTCAATTGACTTTGATAGTCTGAAGACTCAGAAGACACTTGGGGTTGATCCACCAAGATCAAGTGAAAGGTTTAAAAAGAGGGTTGATCATGAAAAATTCAAAGGAAAAGTATGGTGCAAGAAATGTGATGAGTATGGGCATCACACTGACACCTGTAATGATAGACTTAACTTCAAACCCTTCCATGTTCCAAATGAGACAAAGTTTGGACAAAACTTTGTTCTCTATAAACTGAAATATGAAGAATATTTGGGAAAGGGGATGGTGAGTGAAAATGAAAAGAAGAATAAGTCTGTTCAGCAAGCTGAAAATAACACAAACAAAGAAAGGCAAACTGAAGTGAGATTTAAGAAACCAATTGATAATCAAAGTAGAAGAATTAAATCTCCTAAGAAGACTGAGTATGTGAAGAAGAAGAATTTCCAACTCTTGAGAATCATTCCAAACAATGACACAAAATCAGTTAAGTCTGATGACTCTCAAGAATCACCAAACAGTGAAAAGAAGAGAAACAAAGGTGTTCTTCATAGAAAGAAACCTACTGAATTAACAGGAGATGAGAAATTCTTATTGAAACATGTTTATGAACCTCAAGGTTTTCAATGGAAACCAAAAGATGAAATCAAAGAGGAAATAAGTATGGATGTGAGAGACTTTTCAGGAAAGAAAGACTATGTTGTTCAAGATTGTAACAATGAAGTTTCTAAATGTGAGAGCACAACCGCATTTGTGAAAACTCCAAGAGAGTGTGGATATGAAACTGATGATTTAGATCATATTTAAATTACTCATGAAGACCCTGAACCAATAACACTCACTCCCAAAGCTGCCTTTAAAATTGAAACTGATGATCTGCAAGTTGAAGTAACTTGCACCTCATCACCAAACTAATCACTTTCTTTTTATTGTGCAGGAACAATCTACTACACTAAATGAAGTGTGGTATTTGGACAGTGGATGTTCTAGGCACATGACTTATGACAAAAGGTCACTTGTCAACTATAAAGAGAAGTTTGAGGGGCCGGTGGCATTTGGCAGTGATGAGAATGGTGGAAAAATTGTTGGAAAAGGAATTTTGACAAATGACAAAGTTACTTTTGACAATGTTTTCTATGTTGAAGGGCTTTAGTACAATCTTTTAAGCATATCTCAGATGTGTGATAAAGGTTACAAAGTTGCCTTTGATGATTCACACTGTTTCATCTTAAGGCCTGAGTCTGTTATTCCATTTGATATGATCATGATGATGGCCCCAAGGAATGGAAATTTGTATGAACTTAAGATGAAGGATGCTGTTTCTAGGGGTGGCACATGCTTTGTTTCTAAAGCTACTGAAAATGAGTCAAAATTGTGGCATAGGAAACTTTTTCATGTAAATCTGAAGAACATGAACAAGTTAGTCAAGGGTGAGCATGTCATTGGCTTACCTACAAGAGAGTTTAAATTGGATGACAACTGTGTCTCATGCTAGAAAGGAAAGCAGCACAAGTCTTCTCACAAGACTAAAATCATTAACTCAATTGATCAAGTGCTTGAAATGCTTCACATGGATCTCTTTGGTCCTGTGAGTGTACCAAGCATTGGGAAGAAAAGACACTGTCTTGTGATAATTGATGATTATTCAATATATACTTGGGCTTATTTCCTAAGTACAAAGGATGAGGCTGCTGAATTCATTATGAACCGTATTAACAGAGTTGAGCATAAACTAGATAAAAGTGTTAAGGAGATAAGAAGTGACAATGGTACCGAGTTCAAAAATGGAGTTATTGAAGAATTTTTCAATAACAAAGGAATACTTCATCAATTCTCAGCTCCTAGAACTCCAGAACAGAATGGTGTTGCTGAGAGAAGAAACAGAACACTAATTGAAGCAGCAAGAACCATGCTAGCTGATGCTAATCTGCCTGTTACCTTTTGGGCAGAAGCTATTAATACAGCATGTTATGTTCAGAACAGGGTACTAATAAACACAAGTCACAACAAGACTCCATATGAAATTTTCTATAACAGAAAACCCTATATCAAGTTTCTCAAAGCTTTTGGTTGCAAATGTTCTCTGTTGAAAACCAAGGATTACTTGAACAAGTTTCAAGCTAAATACCTAGACTATTTCTTTGAAGGCTACTCTACTCACTCTAAGGCCTACAGAGTGTATGTGAAAGATTATTTGGTTGTGATTGAATCCTCAGATGTAGTTTTCAATGAAAACCAATTCAACACAATTGATGGTGCATCATGGTTTTTTGATTTAGAGAAATTGATAAAGTCTTTCAAGATCTATCCTGAAGACTATGATGAAACCTTTCTGAAAACCAGTGTGTTTGAAGAGTCAAAGCAAAAGACATTGGATTTGGAAAAGCTGTGGAAAAGGGATGCAAATCAAGAAAAGGAATATCCATTCATAAAGGATCCCTCAAATGAAATTGTTGAGCAAGTTCAAGAAAATGATCAAGAAAACAATCAAAGTCCTAAACAAGATCATGCAGAAAACATTCAAGACAATCAAGAGGTGCAAAATGATCAAGTTCAAGATGAGAGAAACCCAAGCAACCAAGCAAGTGAGGAAGAAGCTGTATCAACAGCTAGGTTTCAAGATCTGTTTGAAGGGTTGAATATGAGAAACAATGGTACATCTACTTCAAGACAGAATAATGAAGAAGCACCAGAGTTTCATGATGCTAAAACTGAATTGATCATTGAGGAACCAAATCTCAATGAATCAAATCTTGACACTAATATATCTGCTGATATGATAGTTCAAACCCCTTATGTTGAAAAGAATCATCCTTCTGCCAAACATCATTGGAGATATATATGAAAGAGTTACAAGAAGTCATTCTGAATTTGTAAACATCTGTTTGTACTCTTGCTTTCTATCCCAGATAGAACCAAAGAACATTGTTCAAGCACTGAAGGACAATAGCTGGGTAGAAGCAATGCAAGAGGAGTTGGCTCAGTTCAGAGTTCTACATGTTTGGGATCTTGTGGATAGGCCAAGAAACAGATCTGCAATTGGAACAAAATGGGTTTTCAGAAATAAAAGGGATGAGAGGGGAATTGTGATTAAGAATAAAGCTAGACTTGTTGCACATGGATGCCTACAAGAAGAAGGAATTGACTTTGAGGAAGTCTTTGCACCAGTTGCAAGACTTGAAGCTATTAGGATTTTTCTTGCATATGCTTCCTCAAAGAACATTAGGGTATTCCAGCTTGATGTCAAGTCTGCATTCCCAAATAGAAAGATTGATAAAGAGGTGTATGTTACTCAACCACCAGGTTTTGAGGATCCAATGTATCCTAACATGGTGTATAAATTAAACAAAGTCCTATATGGATTACATCAAGCTCATAGAGCTTGGTATGATGAGTTGTCAAACCATCTTCTTGAAAATGGTTTCCAAAGGGGAGCCATTGATAAGACACTCTTGTACAAAAGGAAGGGATCAGATTTGCTGTTGTTACAAGTCTATGTAGATGATATCATCTTTGGGTCAACCAATGAACAAATGTGTATGGAGTTTGAAGGGGTAATGAAATACAAATACAATATGAGCTCTATGGGAGAGATGAATTTCTTTCTGGGATTCCAAGTTCAACAGAAAACTGATGGGATTTTCATTTACCAAACTAAGTATTTGCGGGACATCTTGAATAAGTTCAAATGTCATGAACTCAAAACTGCTTCAACTCCAATGGACACAAAAGAAAAGATGATAGCTGATGAAAAGGGGGAGCCTGTGGATGAACATGAGTATAGAGCCAAAATTGGATCCCTGATGTACCTAACTGCTACAATACCTGACATTATGTATACTGTTTGTGTCTGTGCAAGATTCCAGTCAAGTCCAAAAGTTTCTCACATGAATGCAGTCAAGAGAATTTTTAGATATTCGAAGGGAAGACCAGACTTGGGGATTTGGTATCCAAAGAACCAGTCTTTTGATTGATTGCCTACACAGATAGTGATTATGATGGATGTAACATGAGCATGAAGTCAACCTCAGGTGGATGTCAATTCTTGGGAGACAGGCTAGTGTCATGGCAATGCAAGAAGCAGACAACTGTATCCATATCAACTGCAGAAGCTGAATACATTGCTGCATCTGCTTGCTGTGCCCAAGTTCTCTGGATTCAGAACCAAATGCTGGACTATGGTTTGAATTTTCTAAACACCCCTATTTTTATTGACAATACTGCTGCATATTTTACTATTACGAATCCTGTTCAACATTCAAAGACTAAGCACATTGAAATCAGACATCATTTCATAAGAGATTGTAGTGAAAAAGGTTTGATTGAAATGAAAAGAGTTGATACAAGTGACAACTTGGCTGACCTATTCACCAAACCACTTGATAGAACCAGGTTCAACTTTCTCTTGAAAGCCCTGTGAATGATCAACTCTGATGAGGTCTAATTGAGGATATGTGCTTGATGTGTTCCTCTATGTGCTAATTGACTATATTGCTAGATGTCTCACAAATTGTATGTTGTGTGATTATGCTTGAATATGATACTTTTGATGTTAACTGATATGTGCTTTATTTGACTATGTGTGCAAAATTTGGTATCATTGATATTTTTGCATGTCTATCAGTTGAGGTGAGTATGTGATGTCATGATGAGTGATTTTGATTTGAATTACCTGATTGTGTATGCTTATCTGACTACCATGGTAAATTGCTTGCATATGTATGTTATCTGATCATATGCTGTTATTATGATAGGGTAGACTATTAATGTTAGTAATGTCTGCTTGTATTGATGATGTTCTTTATGATTAAGATTTGAATATGTTACAACTGTTTGTGTTAAAATGTGTCTATATGTCACAATTAAATGTTCAAATGAATTTTGCATAATCACAAGAATTTTGATCAAAACATGAGCAAGTTGTTAATGGTGTAGAGATATGATAAGACTATTCAGTTCAAGCTTTAAAGAAGCTTAAAAGAATTTTCAATGAAAGTCTCAAACGAATTACCTTTGCTGAAAATTATGTCATTTGCCCAAGTCTGAGGAGCATATACTTGTATATGTTTGGTCCTGTCATCTACTTGTAGATTTGAAAGGATAGCCATTAGTATAAAGACTGAAAGCATTTGGGGCAATTGTAATTTATTTTTTCACTTAAAACTATGCCATTGACTCTAAGCCTAAGGGACACATACTTATGTGTGTTTGGTCCTGCTGTTTACCTCTAGACTGTCCGGACATCCATTAACCTGGAAGCTAAGAGTTATTGGAGTGATTGAATCTACTTATTGGGAAATGATAGTACATTGACTACTTAGCCAATCATATGGATTTAATAGGCCAAAAGGGCACTAAGTACAGTCATTAACATGTATGGTTGCTTTCTCATGATGTGTAAAATCTAAGGTGATATAAACATAAAGAAACTACTATGTATTATGTGGAGTTACATTGTTGTCTATGCATGTTCCTATATAAATCTTTCCAAATGATAGGCAGAAAAGTGATTATCCAATCATACACAAGCCTGTTGGTATTTGGTCACCAAAATGAAATGTCTGATTTAAAAGAATGGAACAGAACAACTGTGAACATCATAATTTTTAAAATATTTTATCAACCAAAAGTTGATTGAAGTTCACAAACCATTTTAAAAGAAAATACAAACATGAGGGTTAATTCAAGAACTACAGGGGTGGAGGCAATCATATAATTCCTTTAAACATCCTGAATGAAAGGCTTGTAAGTCCGACTAGCGTGGCATGTAAGTCCAACGTTCAACCTCACATATGTTTGTAAATTTGAAAAGAAGAATCTAAGAAATTTTCAAAAATATATTTTGTCAAAAGTTTTGACCAAATCCAGGGGGTCAAAGTCAAATTGGGTTGATCTGGAGAAAGCCAAATAAGCCTTGAGAATAGATAAGGAGCATCATAAAACAACATGTGTTATCCATTGAGAATCATGCATATTAAATGAAATTAATCATATCACCAAAGAAATGAAATTCATGTTAAGTCTAGACCTGCTGTTGACCTGTCTATGTTGTCATAATAATGCTGAGAATGAAGTATTGAGAAAGCTACTTAGTCAATATGATCCCATTAATTGAGATCTTTTCAGCAAAACAAAGAAATAGTTTTGAAAGGAATCATGACTGAAATTTAATCTCTAAATGTACCATTTGCTCTTAAACAATGAGTTTTCTACGTCAAATATAAAAGATATTGTGTTTAAAGCAAAAAGTGTTGCATTTTACCTACAAAAGGTTGATTATGTATTTTTGGGTAAGGTTTAATGTTTTATAACCTTTCCGGGTACACTTAGATGCTTTTATCTAAGTTTAGTAATTTCTGGCATGCTTTGAAGTACTTGATACTTTTCGGGTGGAGTTTACTATTCTAGTCACTTTTCGGGCAAGCTTGATTTTTTATAATTGAATATGTATTTCGGGTAAGGTTTGATTCCTTATAAATTTTCCGGGCACACTTAGATGTTTTTATCTAAGTTTTGTCATTTTCGGGTATGATTTGATGATTTGAAGTTTTTCGGGTAGACTAAACTGTTTAGTTTAGTTCCCGGGCATACCTGATATTTGAATATGATATCCGAGCAAGCTTTGTGTATTAGAGTGATATTCTAGCAAGCTTTGTGATTAAATGTGATTCTAGCAAGCTTTTAGTGTCTTTAAGCCTTATAGCACACTTAGGTGTTTGTTTTACTGTTTAAATTCATTTCTATCAAGCTATGTGTTTGTGTGATTATGATTCTTTGAAATTACAAGTGTTTTCGGGGAAACTTTGTTTCCCGGGCACACTTTATATTTCGGGCACACTTTGAATTCTCAAATGTTCCCTTCATATACTTGGTAATTTCAAAATTTAACTTTCCGAGTACACTTTGTGTTAGGAATCCACTTCTAGCACACTTTGTATTTCTTGAAGGTTTTCAGGCATACTTTGCATCAAAGTATACTCGACTGAGTATTGTGAATAATTTTCGGGTAAGGTTTGCGATAGGCTAAGTTATTCGGGTAAGGTATGTGCTTAACATTATTATTTGGGCATCTTAACTGATTCCTAGCAAGGTTGCCTACTTGATATTATATACTTGATTATTAATCTTGTGATTTAGTTCTCAAGTTATCTTGTATTTCAAATAGGTTTTTCTTCATTTAATTTAAATTTACGTTTAATACTTCTTAACTAACTAAATTGAGTAAGCTTTGCATGAGGAAGGGACCAACCAAACCTTGCATATTCTATAATGAACATTTTCAGGCAAGGTTTGACACTTTGATTTTATCGGGTAAGGTTTTTAGGTGTTACAGTTTTTTTTATGGATAAGATTATTATGCGACAGCTATTAACTCACTAAACGACAAATTATATTTAAAACCCACTTTCAAAAGGTATATAAGAGGGAGCGAGAGAAGTTTTTCAACATTATTTTCCCTCTCTCTCTCCTTCCACTGATTGCTTTCTCAAGAAACCTTAACCGACTTATCGTATTTATAATAATTCCTAACCCTAATTTATCAGCCCTCACAATCTGACTCGGTAAGCATTAATTAATTGTTTTCCGAACATGATTAAGTGATAATGGGCACTAATTATTCATGTTTACTGAAATCTCTGCTTTATGTGTAGGTTATAAACTTGTCGAAGAGCAGGTTCTTAATGATATTTCTCTCTTTCTTCTTCAATATTATAACTTGAAATTGCTTAAAGGTATGAACTTTAGGATTACTTTCTTCTTTGAATGTATTTGATTGTGTTTTCAGATATGGTGGAAAATAACCAACCGAAATATCCCTTTTAACAAAAGCACAACATGTGTGCCTTGTTGCAAATTACTCCGGGCAATGTGGAGGTGGCTATGATGATAACATGGTTGTTACGATCAAATGTCCATTTTGCCTTCACCGAGTGCCCAGTCATTTATAGAAATCATTCACTTGATTTCTGGTGCTCTGCTAGACTGTATGATGATGTAAATGGTAGAAGGATTGAGGCTATAGTGGCAAGACAAGAAATTAGTATCACAAAACGATTAATCAGAAGATGCTTGCAGTTGCACGATGCTGACCACAATCCGATCAACTTCAATACTGATCATCTGCTGAGAATTTTTGTACAAACAATGGGATATCAAAGGACAGTGCACGATGGACAATTTCAAAAGGGAATGTTCCCAATGCTGTACATATTTTTGATTCATTATGTGATTCAGGGATTTGCCCCGAGGAAAGGATCATGGACTCTAATGAGTCGTGACTTAGCAAACACAACTGTTGCTATAATCTATGATCTACCATTCAATTTCTCCAAGATGATTTTTGAAGGAATGGTAGGAAAATTGAAGAAAGCTGAAAAGGACAGATTCCTGCAATATCCCAGATTTCTGTAGATAATTTTCAATAGGGAGTTACATGATTTACCCACCATTGGCACTACTCATCTTCTGCAGAATCCCAACACATACAAACGAATTGTGAATCCGGGAAGTGCCAACAGATTTAATCCAAACATTCCGTTTGAGATTTTGCCAAGGTTAATGAACCATGACTTGGATATTATGCCATTACCTGAGTTGAGCTCAGAGGATGAAGGAGTGGATGATGAGTTGGAAGTTGAGGATGGTAATGATGATGATGGAAATGAAGGAGGGGCTGGAGGAGTCGTAATTAATGATGTATTTATTCAGGGGGAGAACCAACCAATCCCAACACCACCATCCACACCTTTAGCCTCACCACCACAATCACCACCACCCACACTAAACCAATCACCACCACAATCACTACCACCCACATTAAACCAATCACCACCACAATCACCACCACCCACCCTAAACGAAACTCCACCACATTCCTCTCCACTATTACATGCCCATATTACTCAAACACCACCCACTCACATGCCAACCCAACCCCATATACAAACCCAAACCCAACCCCAAATCCAAACCCAATCTCCAACCCAATCTCTAACCCAACCTCAACCTGAAGCTCAACCCCAACCTCAAATCACAACAGAATCCCCACCACAAAACCAAACATCAATCCATATACCAGAACCTTTCCACACTTCACCATCCAACAACCCTCCCTCAAGTGCCTACCTATTCCAAAGAAATTTTGACCTTATTTGCTCTTGATCTAAAGGGTGAAAATTCTGAGTTAAGGAAAAAAATGCTGAACTGAAGGCTCAGTTGGCGGCTGCTAATGATAAGATTCAAACCCTAGAGCAGGAGGTTGAGAAGACCTCAGCTGTCCCAAAACAGGGGGAGAATATAAATAAGCCAACTGATGCTGCGGGTACTGGAGATGTTGAAATGGTGGATGCAAGAGTAAAAACAACTGATGTTGATGGTTTGACTTGTTTGTTAAATGCATATGATGATGAGGATAGTGAGGAAAGAAGAATAGTCGATGATGATTATGAGGCAGATTTGTCTGAAAGATAAGAGAAGAATTATAATGTGAATGATGAAGTGATGAATGTTGTATGGAGAGATGATGATGAGGATGAGGAAAGAGGAGAGAAAGAGACTGAGGATAGAGATGAAATGTTAAATATGGATGAAAATGTGGCTTCCACTGATGTGGCCACTAATACTTTGACTGAAGAAAAAACTGAAGTGATTATTAATAATAATGCTAATGCTGTAGCTCCTTAAGTAAAAATAACTGAAGATCAAAGGAGAAGCATTGAGCAAAGTTTGATTGAGGCTAGGAAGAAAAATCCTTTGGTTGTTAAACTGAGAAGTTATGGAATAAGCTTTGAAAGTATAGCTTCATTGAATGATGATGAACTACTGAAAAGATTGGACAAAGAAAGGGACATAATTGAGAAACTGATACAGCAGAAGAACAGAGATGGATAAAAGTACATAGAATATTTGAGAAAACATGGGTATTCTGAGAAAGACCTATCTCATTTCAAGCATGAACAGTTGAGAGAAGCTTACAATAACACCCGAGACGAAGTGAAAGAAAAATTTGTTAGAGAAAATGAGCTTGCTGAGAAACTTGAAGCTCTGAAAAAGAAATATGCAGGAAAATGTGGTTATTTAATTGAAAAGGGGATGGCACTAGAAACAGTGGATAGCCTAACTAAGGCTGCTGTTGAGTCACTCTACAACAAGTTTAAAAAGAAAGATCAATTGAAGAGAGTGCAACCTGAACCATTCATTGTGCAGCCAAGGGGAGATACGCATGAACCCCCAATGAAGAAAAGAAAAATCATGACATTAAGGGAGAAACAAAAGGCTTAAATTGAAAAAGAAAAAATCAAAAGAGCCAACTGTTGATGAAACCCCAATCCCAATGGAAGTGAAACCTGAACCAATGGATGAACCTATTGTACGTAGGGAAAATGAATAAATGATCAAAATACTAAGGGGTATAATGGTAAATCAAATGGGAATGGATGTGGATACATTTAATGTATTAAATAAAGATGATTTGAAAGAACTGTTTTATCTGCAAAAGGCTGAATGGGAAAAGGTTCTGATGGAGGGTGATAACCCTAGAAGTTTTGTAGAAGGGAGATTTGTGCCTGTAGGGCTGTCAAACAATCCTGAGGTTGATGTTGAGTCTTTGTAAAGAGCCAGGAGAAAACTTTGCAGAACTCATCAACCTCCCTGCTGAAATGATAGAATCAATGTACATAAAAACTTTCAAGTTAAGGCCAAGCAAACCAATGAAATCTATCCCATTTAGGCCTCCTCTCTCAAGGCAGCACATAACAACAGGTAGAGGTGAATCAAGTAGAGCTGGATCCCAAAGAGTAGTAAGACCACAATCCAATGTGGATCTTCTAAGAAATCTCTACTTTGACTCAGTCTTTGAGTCTCTAAAGGTGATTATGGAAAGAAAACCGTTGAGAGACATAATTATGAGAGGTGATTTTGCTGAATACACTCAAGAACAATTGGAGAAAATGGCCACACTTGATCTATATGATTATCATGACACAAACAAGTTGGGGGAGACAGCAGAATGAACTCTCTAAGTATCTGAATGATGAAGCTGACAAGGGATTCCCATTCTTGAAAGAAAAGAAAAGTTGGAAGTGACCAAGCATGACTGAACAAGAAGGGCTACAAAGTTGAAAAAGATAGCCAGTGCTGAATTGAATTACCAGTTGAAGGTCAAAGATAAGAATCCATTGTCAAATATGAATACATGTATAAGCATTGAAAGAAGAATGGCACGCCCAAATTACACAGTACAGAAGAATGGCATCATAGCTGAAATTGAATATAAAGAAAATGATGGCCACTACGTTCTTCGAAACTCAGATGGGCTTATTTTGGGAATAATTAGAAGAGATGAAGACCTGACCTATATGCACAATGAAGTTCTAAGAGATATAAGGGATTTGAACATTCCTGAAAGTCACACTCATTACCAAATCCTTTCTATCTTTAGGCAAAGGGCAGGAACTGAGATTGTGAATCGAAGACAAGCGGCCTACAATGCCTCAAGAAGATGAAGATTTTCTTTAGAATAGGCTATGCTATGTAATGTCGTCGGACAAAATTTTGAATATGTAATTGTTTATGTTTTTGAATATGTAAAATTTGATTTTGATTTGATGTGTATTTTAACTATGTGTAAGTAACTGTAGAAATGTTTTGGGACAGCTGAGGTGTTCCAATCTAGGGGGAGATTGTTGAGTCAAGATTTGACCTACATGAAGTATAAGGAAGATTGGAATCTTCTCAACCTCCTCAGAAATTGCTAAGTATGGAATCCGAGCACACTTGGATTTCCGGGAAAGGTTTTCTTACCCGAGCAAGGTATTTTGTCCATCGGGCAAGGTTATCTTCTATAACTGTTCTTTAGTGTATATCCGAGTAGGGTTCACTATGTCTAGCAGAATTGTTCTTCATAGCCGAGTAAGGTTTACCCCGGGTAAGCTCCTGGCTAACCAAGCTCATGAAGCCAAGTGATTGGAAGATCGGGCAAGGTATTCATCAATAATATAGTGGTCCGAGTAAGCTTGAAGTGAGTAATGATATATTCCAAGTAACATCAGGCAGGGTTTAACTCAAGCAGGGTACAGTGCTACCAGGCACACTTTGCTAATAAGCTAGTTCCTAACAAGGAGTTGAAGGGACCATTGAAGAACAAGGTTGCTCGTAAGATAATGTCGGGTAAAGTCTGATATGATCAAGAATATTGAAGTCCGCTTGGTGAGTATTTTCCTTTGGAAAATACTCTAAGTAAAGCCTACCCGGAAAACTGTTGCCAAGCACACTTCAAGGTTACCAGGTCTACCTGAAGAAGACACAGGCACAATGCCTACCCGGAGAAGATATCTTATGCAAAGTCTACCCGGAAGACCTGTTTTTACACTTAGTACAGTTTTGAATATGTAATTTGAATATGTGTTATTTAATTAGGATTTCTAGAAGGAATGACAGATGTTAGGAAGTGGCAGGCCTACAAATAGAATATTTTAGGGCACGCCTCCTACGGATACACTTTTACACTTTTTCAGAAAAGAACAAATATTCCTTATTAAAGTGTGACGACTGTCCTAGGTTATCATTGAATATACATTCCGACAAGAAACCCTTATTGATTATTATTTGTATGAATCTCTTTATATAAATGGAAATCTTTTGAGTTATTGTTCATGTCTGTTACCTTTATTAACCTTTAAGCAACAAATCTTGTTTGTTTCTGATTCCGCCGTTTACAAACAAGAATCTTTCCTTATTTAGCAATCCATCATTAACCTGCTTGTCAACACATTATGTGTGGGTTATGACATTGTTATGAGTATTGAGTGATAATTCGGGACCGGCACCACTCCTATGGCGGAAAGGCCACTCCTGACGTCTGATCCGGAAGGGAGTCCCGTAGATCAAACGTACGATCAATCGATGATTGGATCCCTGATGTATATCACCGCCAGTCGTCCTAACATCATGTTCGCTGTCTATCAGTGTGCTTGCTTCCAGTAAATTCTCTCATTTAACTGCTGTTAAATGTATTTTTAGATATCTGAAGGGACAACCGAAGTTAGGTCTTTGGTATCCCAAAAACTCAGATTTTGATCTATATGCTTTTGCTGATAGCAATTATGGTGGAGATGACCTTGACAGGAAATCCACATCTGCCGGCTGCCAGTTTTTGGGCGATCTTCTTATCTCATGGCAATGCAAGAAACAACAAACAGTATCCACGTCAACCGCCGAAGTTGAATATGTTGCTACATCAGCTTGCTGCTCTCAGGTTATCTGGATGCAAAACTAACTGCTGGACTACGGTTTCGAATTTCTTGACGCCCCTATCTTTTGTGACAATGATGCTGCCATTGCTATTGTAAAGAATCCAGTTCAACACTCTAAAACCAAGCACATCGATATTAAAATTCATTTTATTCGCGACTGTTACGACCGGTAATTGATTCATCTTGAACAAGTTCACACTGATAATAGTGTGGTGGACTTATTTACAAAGCCCGTCGGAACAGCCAAATGTGTTTGTGAGTTTTCTTAAAATGCTTCGTTTTGAGAATAAATTTGTACATATTTTATAATTTGCTCAAATTTAGGGGGAGAAAATTAAAATAATCAAAAAGAGTGTGTGTGTGCTTATTAAAAAAAAGGGTGTGTGTGTGTTAATTATTAAAACATATATTTGATTGTGTTTTTCAGGATTCACTTTCGCTTAAAATTATGTTGGTTGCTCAAGTTTGAAGAGCATATACTTGTATATGTTTGGTCCGGCGATCTACTCGTAGATTCACAAGATAGCCATTCATTTAAGGACTGAAAGCATCTGTGGGGCGATTGTGATGTATTTTCGTGTTTTGAATTCTTACACTTAAAATTATGTCGGCAATTCCAAGTTGGAGGGACACGTATTCTTATATGTGTTTGGTCCTGTTAACCACTAGTGGTCATACGGGATATCCATTTACCTGAAAACTGAAGAGTGACCGGGGTGTCTGAGTTCTTAACATGTGTGTCTTCTGTAACCCCTTTGGGAAATGATATGACTATTTAGTTAACAGCTTTTTTGAAGCTTCAAAATACATTTAAATGAAAATTGAACTAACCCTTGGAAAATGATAGAAAAATTGTTTTTGCGTGCCTAACAGGTGAAGTTATTAAGCTTAAAACATTCTAGAACAGTCATTGATTTGTATGGTAGCTTTCCATGATGCGTAAAAGTAGAAGTGATATAAACTAATTATGCTAAACTTATTGTGGAGAGTCGATTTGAAGAAATGTGCGTGTCTCCATATACATCTCTCCGAATAATAGGCAGAAAAACAATTACCCAGTCATACACGAGCACGTTAATGTCTTGTTCACCAAAAATACTGTGCTGTCCTACTATAGTGATCCAAATTCAGGACTTACAGGAGCTTGTTGTTTTATATTATTTTGAAAAAATTCAATGGTTACCGTCAGAGGGTGTGAACTAACAGGATCAGAATCATTAGTTATATCAAACACCAAAATTAAAGTTTTTAAAACAACCAAGACATACAAGTCTTAAGTAAAAATGCGGAAGCATAAATTGTAAAGAAATAGTTGCGCCACACTGGACGACTTAAAACACAGTTATCGTGATAAACTTTAAAGAAAGGTTAAAGCAATAGAGTTCAGAGTATGCATGTCCTATACCGCTCGCCCGCTTCGGCTACCTGAGATAAACATACTAAAAGTGTCAACACAGGGTTGGTGAGTTCACAGGTTTAAGTAAATTTAAGCGTTGTGTTTTAGCGTTACCAGATAGTGTTAAGTCAATTATATAACAATAGGTAGCTAACCAATCAAGCATGTATTACTATGTGTTCGACACCGAAGCTGACTGTTTATACGATTGCCTTGCCACCATGTCAACCACGACCATGGTAAATGTGTTAGCCAAAATTACACCCACTCGACCTACAGTTGAGTTTAGAGTTGGGTGGGGTTTGTCAAACCCAGTAGTACTACTCAAAGGTGACTCGCTATTATCCAATATTAACCGGGTCGATGTTCAGAAAGACTTAGTTGGTTTGTTTGTTACTTAGCCTTAAAAGTGATATATATAGACTAACAAAATCTAAAGCGTTGGAGTATGTTATCTCCCCCTAATAAAAGTGTTAAAGAGTAAAAGGGGTCGTGAAACTCACTGTTTGCGATGTTACCAAAAATCCAAGAAAAGCGTGCGTCACAGAAATCCTGACTAGTGCTCTAAAAACAAAAATGAGATTTCTAAGTGTTTGAACTATGCGTGAGTCTCTAGACTCGTCACATAAAAAATTATGCATGAGATGTGTTCGTTTGTGAAACAAGTGCGACTCGAAAAACACGTTGGTGATAAGTTACATGTGTGAACAAGTATAGTATTAAGTGTTACCATGGTACATTACCAATAAATTATCTCCCACAAGGGAAAATATGTCAAACACATAGCAAACATCGATCAGTTAATCACTTTCATGTTAACTCAAGGAATACAGTAGCTAAGTTACCGAGATAGATTTTAACAAGTCAAGATTTCTCTATTTCATAAATCATAACATGTAAATAAAATCACCAAAAATCATCACAAAAGCACACGTGAGTTAGGTTTCTAAAAATATTTGTATTATATTTTATTACGTACGGTTTTCTCACAAGAGTCAAAACAACATAGTAAGCACACAGCAGTCATTATCATGCGCAACAAAACGTTATTTACTATTCCAGTTACATGGTTAATCCAATTAATGCAAGGCCAATTGGGTCAGATTCCTCACTCAAACTATTAACTTCCAGAAGTGGAATGAACTCAATTGGTCTTGTCGTTTGTGAGATATACTAATAACAAAACAATAACAAAACAGCCTACAACAGACTCGCACAACATATTTGTAAATTATTAAAAACTAACTTTCACACGTCCAAATTACAAACTCAGACTCTTTAGAAACTAGACTCGACCTACTACATCATAGAATCAATAATCACTTCAAACGCATCATTAACATCAAGTTATAGTCATTTTAACATGCAATTATGAATCTGTCCAGTATCTGTTTTCATCAAAAACTCAATAAACTATTAACCTATGAACTAACAATCATGCATACAACCCTAAATCATCAACAATTAACATATTTAGCATTTAGGGTTTATGATTTGTACGCTCAATGATGTAATTAAATCAATAAAAAGTCTAGATATGGTGTAAGTTACCTAGTTAGCACCTTGGATTCTTCAATAAGCTTGAAAATAACTTGTATGTATGTATGTGTGCTTGTGGGTTTTCGGTCGAACAAGGAGGGGGGGGGGGGGCTGCTGGTTACAAGGAAGAGGGAGAGGGAGAATTAGGGTTTCTGGTTAATAATTTGTATACATATTATTACTTAATATACATGTTACACTTAGCACCCTCAACTTCTATTTTATATAATTCTATCATAAAACATCAATCACCTCCTTAATATGATGACATGCATACAAGCACACATTTACACATATAAACGTAACACATAATTATATTAAGTACTTGTTTATAATATTTATTGTTTGCTCACCAACGGTTTGAGTCGACTCGTGTGTGTTTCGGTGAAACTCCGAAAGACTACTTATGTAATGATTGTCATGTGTTATTTAACTCTAATTAAATGTAATGAGATATGCGTTAACTAGAATAACATAGTTAGTGTGATCTTGCGTTTGAATTAACGGAGTCTGGATTAATGAGTTAACCTGAAATTGACGAGTGTCACATCATTCCCATGTTGAAAGAATTTTCGTCTCGAAAATTTGTGTCATATCGCGATGGTTGTCTGCAAAAGGTAAAATATTTCAATTTGTTACATCATCCCCCTGTAGAAAGAAATTTTGTTCCGAAATTTAATTCATACCTCCGGTGTTGTCTGACGGTTTTTCAGTTTTCGCGGTTTTCGGTGCTTGGTCAACCCTTCGAAAAGGTGAGGATACTTTTTCATCATTTGATCCTCGCGTTCCCACGTGATCTCTGGTCCACGTCTCTAGTTCCAACAAACTTTAACGAAGGGCATCTTGCTGTGTTTGAGTGTTTTGGTTTCCCAATCCAAAACTTTGACTGGTTCCTCGATGAAGCGTAACTGTTCATCAACTTGCAATTCACCCAAAGGAACTGCTAGTGTTTCGTCAGAAAGGCATTTCTTCAAGTTGGATACTTGAAACACATTGTGTACGCCACTGAGTTCTGCTGGTAAATCTCGGTAAGCTACCGGGCCGATACGTTCAGTTCTTCGAAATGGACCAACGTATCGTGGATTTAGTTTGTTTCGTTTCCCAAAACGAACTACACCTTTCCAAGGTGAGACTTTTAGTAAACCTTGTAATCCACTTGGAATTCCAGAGGTTTTCGGCGCTTGTCGGCGTAACTCTTTTAGCGATCCCGTGCTGCCGCCATGAGATTCCGGATTTGGACAATCTTTTCTGAGGTTTCAAGTACTAATTCAAGACCAGTGATTTAGCTGCCACCCACTTCTGCCCAGAAACGGGGCAATCGACACTTTTTTTCTGTACAACACTTCAAACGGCTCTGCTTTAATACTAGCGTGGTAGCTGTTATTATACGAAAACTCTACCAAGGGAAAGTGGGGTTCCCAACTCTTTCCGAAATCCAATACGCATGCACGCAACATGTCTTCCAAAGTTCGAATGGTGCGTTCACTTTGCCCATCCGTTTGAGGATGGTATGATGTGCTCATATCGAGGTGGGTGCCTAGTGTGTTCTGTAGTGACTACCAAAAGTTTGAAGTGAAACAGGAATCTCGATCAGATATGATTGAGATAGGCACTCCGTGCCTAGACACTACTTCTTTCATGTAGACACATGTCAGTCTATCCATTTTGTCCAATTCCTTGATCGCTAGGAAATGCACAGATTTAGTCAACCGGTCAACGATCCCCCAGATGGTATCGCATCCCGTCGGTGTTTTGGGTATGCTTGAGATAAAGTCCATGGAAATGTGTTCCCATTTCCACGTTGGATATTCTGGTTGCTGTAATAGAACAGATGGTTTCTTATATTCCACCTTGGCTCTTGCACAGGTTAAACATTTTCTCACATAGGTGGAAATGTCGGCTTTCATATTCGGCCACCAGTAAAGTGCCTTCAGGTCATGGTACATTTTGTCTGAGCCAGGGTGAATGGAATACCGAGATTTGTGTGCCTCTTCCATTACCAGATTTCTCAAGTCTCCATATCGAGGGACCCAAATCCGGTTTTTGAAATATCGGACCGCGTCCGACTTGGTTTCAAGTTGCTTATCCATGCCCCACATGATTTATGATGGGTGGTTTTCGTCTTTTAAGGCTTCGAGTTGAGCATCACGAATCTGATCAGGTAAGTTGGCATGAATCATGAGTTGTAATGCTCGCACCAGTCTAGGCTTAATGGTTTCCTTTCTGCTGAGAGCACCGACCACTACATTGGCCTTACCAGGGTGGTACTTGATGGCACAACCATAATCCTTAAGTAGCTCGACCCGACGACGCTGTCGCATGTTCAACTCCTTTTGATCGTAGATATGTTGGAGACTCTTGTGGTCGGTGTAAATGGTGAATTTGGTACCGTACAAGTAATGCCTCCATATCTTAAGGGCAAACACCACAGCTCCGAGTTCCAAGTCACGGGTCGTATAGTTCTTCTCGTGTACCCGTAGTTGTCGAGAGGTATAGGCTATAACCTTCTCGAGTTGCATTAACATGCTGCCGAGACCCTGAATTGAAGCATCACAATGTACTTCAAATTTTTCCGTTCCCTCGGGGAGGGCTAGGATAGGCGCGCTACAGAGTTTTGTTTTCAAAAGTTGGAATGCCGACTCCTGCCCGTCACCCCAAATGTACTTAGTACCCTTGTGTGTCAGTGAGGTGAGGGGTTGAGCAATCTCTGAAAATCCCTCGATGAAACGTCGGTAATAACTAGCCAGTCCTAGGAATTGTCGCACCTCAGTCGGAGTCTTAGGTGCTTCCTAGTTTTTGATGGCCTCTACCTTGCCTGGATCGACATGGATACCACTCTCAGCGATCACATGTCCTAAGAAGTGAACCTCGCGAAGCCAAAATTCGCATTTTGAGAGCTTAGCGTACAATTGTTCCTTCCCTAGAAATTCCAGGATTAACCTTATGTGTTCTTCATGATCGGTCTTGTTCTTGGAGTAGACAAGGATATCGTCAATGAAAAAAATAACAAACTTGTCGAGGTACGCCTTGCATACTATGTTCATGAGGTCCATGAATACGGCTAGTGCATTTGTTAAGAAGAAGGGCATAACTGAAAACTCATAGTGACCGTACCGAGTTCTAAATGTCGTATTTGAAATGTCTTATTCGCGCACCCTTAATTTATGGTAAGCAGATCTCAGATCGATCTTCGAGTAGTAACTCGATCCTTGAAGCTGGTCGAAAAGATCATCAATTCGGGGTAGGGAATAATGGTTTTTTACCGTTACCTTGTTCAATTCCAGGTAGTCGATGCACATGCGGAAAGTCTCGTCCTTCTTTCAGACAAATCGGAGAGGGCCTCCCCATGGTGATGAGCTGGATGGGATGAAACCTTTATCCAACAAGACCTGTAACTGAGTGGACATTTCTTGAAGCTCTGCCGGTGCGAGCCGATACGGGGCTCGTGCTATGGGTGCCGCACCGGGGGATAAGTAGATTTGGAACTCGACTTGTTGAATGGGAGGAAGTCCTGGCAAATCTTCCCGGAAGACTTCTAGAAAATCTCGCACGATCGGTATGTCTTTGATCTGCTTCTCCTCCGCGGGTTTCTCAATAACATGAGCTAAAATCGCCGTATGACCCTTTCGTAAATATTTCTGCGCCTTCATGAGGGTGATGATGCTAGTAGTCATGCCGCTCTTCTCGCCCTGTATCGAGATGATTTCGCCGGAAGGAGTAGTGATATGAACCATCTTATCATGGCATATAATCTCAGCTCTATTCTCGGATAGCCAGTCCATGCCGACAACAACGTCGAAACTACCAAGTGTAAAGGGTATGAGGTCGATATCGAAAGTATGACCCAACAGTTTCAACTTACATCCTGCTAGTACATGTGTTGTCTCTATAGACTTACCGTCAGCTAATTCAACAGGAAACTTAGCATCTAACGGTTTCGGAGTTAAGTCTAACAGATTACTAAAGGCTTTCGACAAAAAACTTCTATCAGCTACAGTGTCAAATAAAATAGAAGCAAAACAGTCGTTTACAAGGAACTTAACGGTAATCATGTTCGGATCGTTGCGGGCCTGGCCCGATCCAATGACAAAGGCTCTACCCTTAGTACCGCCTCCGTTGTTGTTGTTTCCTCATTTTCCCTCGTTTTGCTTTAGTTTAGGACAATCCTACCTGAAATGAGCCTCGGACCACACTCAAAGCACCCTCTTGTGGTTGTAGGCTGTTTAGGAGCACCCTTTCCCGCGAGTTCTCCTCTACAATCCTTAGCCTGATGACCCAATTTACCGCATCGTAGGCACTTGATACGGTCGCATGGGCCAGCATGGTGATATTTACACTTGTTACATTTTGGGTACTTTCCAACATAGTTACTCGAACCCTCTCCGCCACCGTTGCTGTTGTTGGAACTCTGATTGTTGAAGTTCTGAGCGAATTCGGGTTTACGGTTGTGTTGTTGCTGTGGGGGGTTCGATGATGAGGACCTTGTGTTGTCAAACTTCCTCTTTCCATTACCGGAGTTGTTGTTGTTGTTGTCATTGCTCAAGTTGTCAAGGGTTTTAGAGGTGGAACCTTTAGGTGGTAACACACCTTGGGCCACTGCTTGATTCGTCTGCTTGTGGGCTATTCGGATCGCTTGCTGAATAGTGGACGGCTTGGAAGACGTCACCATACCCTGAATCTGGGGCACCAAACCATCGATATACATCTCAGTCCTCTTACTTGGCGGATATACCATCCGCGGGCTCATCACCGCCAGTTCGTGAGAACGGGTGGTGTAGGATTCAATTTCAGAGCCCACCATCTTCAAAGCCCAAAATTCTGACTCCAGCTTTGAGATCTCCTCTCTAGGACAATACTCTTCCTGCATCATATTCTTGAATTCTTCCCAATTCATAGCATTCGCCAACTCCAATCCGAGTATTTGCACATTTGAATTCCACCAGGTGAGGGCTGAGTCTTGAAGTGTTCCAGCAGGAAACTTGACCCTGCTGGCTGGTGGACAGTTGCACATCTCAAAGGCTGACTCTGCCTTCTCGGCCCAACGCAGGAAACCTATGGCTTCCTCAGTGCACTTAAATGAATTGGGTTTACAGTCTAGGTAATTCTTGAAGGTACAGCCTCCAGCTTGGTTCTGAACATGAGTAGCCAGAGCTGCCGCCGCATGGTCGTTCAGTAAGGCTTGGAGTTCTGCTGCGGTCATGTTGATGTTACCGCAACCACGTCCAGCGTTTCTTCCAGACATCTCCTAGAATCACAGCATAAAATGTTAGACATGAAATCTCAGTTTCATATGCAACACACCATACATGTACTAAAAGGTAGGAAAGAAAAGAGAAGAAACAAAAACATCACATCACAACCATACAATAATCCAAATAATAATTCATGATTAAAACCATTGTATCCGCTACAAAGTATTTAAAATCAATCCTTAAAGTTAAAGAAAATATAAGTTTGGAAGGAGACAACCCCTCCATCTAGGTGTTATCATCCTTAGATGTCGTCGTCTGAGGACACGTTCGAGTGTGCCTCCTCCTCAGCCAGTTATTCGTCTGGTTCTTCCTCAGGATCTTCTTCTGGATCCTCCTCTGGTTCTGCCTCGTTCGGGGCAATTTGCGCCTCTAGTGTGTCGCAGCGGGCTAGAGCTACCGCTGCTTGGCCTCTTACATTCCAAACTTCATCCTGTAAGTCTATCATCTCTGATTGCATTTTGGTCACTAGCTTCATTAGCTGCATATGAGCATCCTGAACTTCCTTCATGGCTTCGGTCAGGTAGGAAATTCTCCTCCTAGCCTCAAATCCAACCTCTATCATTCCAGAAACCTTCGCTCTCGTCGAGTGCATAATGTCAACTTCACGCTCTAAACAGGAGGCGAGAACTGCGAAAGCACGCTCCATTGGTTGGGTTAGAGGTGGTAGTGTGTTGAAGGACATAGGACAGCCCGGGAGAGGTAGTGGGGGAACTTCCTCACGGTAAACAATCCGTTAGATCAAACTTGGGTACCAATCCCAATTACTGTTGCACTCGTAAACGTCTCCAGATGGGCGGTGCCTCTTCGGTGCAGGGGCTGCTAGTGTTGGGAATACTCGAGGTGGTGATGGGTTAGGAAGCTGCGGTTCCTTTCCTGGGGCGTGGGACACCGGGTCGGATGATGATGATGGCGTTGACATCCCTACAGGATAAGTCGTGTATGGGTTACGCGCGCATGAGAGAATGAGGAAAAAGAAATAAAGAAAGTGAACAGTCAATTATATCATTTATATATATATATATCATATATCATATATATATATATATCATATATATATATATATACTTATATGCAGCGCGTAGATCATAACTAATGGGTTGTTGCGGTTATAGTCTAGTATGACTGCAATTCTAGTTCGCTATAACCAATGGCTCTAATACCAATCTGTCACACCCTCAAAATCCACTAACGGAGTTTTACCTTCATAGGGTGTGAACTAAAATGATCGGAATCATTAGTTATATCAAACACCAAAATTAAAGTTTTCAAAACAACCAAGACATACAAGTCTTAAGTAAAAATGCGGAAGCGTAAATTGTAAAGAAAATAGTTGCGCCACACTGGACGACTTAAAACACAGTTATCGTGATAAACTTTAAAGAAAGGTTAAAGCAATAGAGTTCAGAGTATGCATGTCCTATACCGCTCGCCCGCCTCGGCTACCTGAGATAAACATACTAAAAGTGTCAACACAGGGTTGGTGAGTTCACAGGTTTAAGTAAATTTAAGCGTTGTGTTTTAGCGTTACCAGATAAGCTAACCTATCAAGCATGTATTACTAATTGTTCGACACCGAAGCTGTCTGTTTATAAGATTTCCTTGCCACCATGTCAACCACGAGCATGGTAAATGTGTTAGCCAAAATTAAACCACTCGACCTACAGTCGAGTTTAGAGTTGGGTAGGGTTTGTCAAACCCAATAGTACTACTCAAAGGTGACTCGCTATTATCCAATGTTTAGAAGGACTTAGTTGGTTTGTTTGCCACTTAGCCTTACAAGTGATATATATAGACTAACAAAATCTAAAGCGTTGGAGTATGTTATCCCCCCTAATAAAAGCGTTAAAGAGTAAAAAGGGGCCGTGAAACTCACTGTTTGCGAAGTTATCAAAAATCCAAGAAAAGTGTGCATCACAGAAATCCTCACTAGTGCTCTAAAAAGAAAAATGAGATTTCTAAGTGTTTGAACTACGAGTGAGTCTCTAGACTAGACACATAAAAAATTATGCATGAGATGTGTTCGTTTGTGAAACAAGTGCAACTCGACAAACACGTTGGTGATAAGTTACATGTGTGAACAAGTATAGTATTAAGTGTTACAATGGTATATTACCAATAAATTATCTCCCACAAGGGAAAATATTTCAAACACATAGCAAACATCGATCAGTTAATCACTTTCATGTTAACTCAAGGAATACAGCAGCTAAATTACCGAGACAGATTTTAACACGTCAATATTTTTCTATTTCATAAATCATAAAAATGTAAATAAAATCACCAAAAATCATTACAGAAGCACACGTGAGTTAGGTTTCTAAAAATATTTGTATTATATTTTATTACGTACGGTTTTCTCACAAGAGTCAAAACAACATAGTAAGCACACAGCAGTCATTATCATGCGCAAGAAAATATTATTTACTATTCCCGATACATGGTTAATCCAATTAATGCAAGGCCAATTGGGTCAGATTCCTCACTCAAATTATAAACTTCCAAATGTGGAATCAACTCAATTGGTCTTGTCGTTTGTGAGATATACTAATTACAAAACGGTCTACAAGCAGGATTCCCGAAAAAGACTCGCACAACAGATTTGTAAATTAATAAAAACTAACTTTCGCACGTCCAAAAATTACAAACTCAGACTCTTTAGAAACTAGACTCAAACTACTACATCATAGAATCAATAATCACTTCAAAACACATCATTAACATCAAGTTATAGTCATTTTAACATGCAATTATGAATCTGTCCAGTATCTGTTTTCATCAAAAACTCAATAAACTATTAACCTATGAACTAACAATCATGCATACAACCCTAAATCATCAACAATTAACATATTTAGCATTTAGGGTTTATGATTTGTACGCTCAATGATGTAATTAAATCAATAAAAAGTCTAGATATGGTGTAAGTTACCTAGTTAGCACCTTGGATTCTTCAATAAGCTTGAAAATAACTTGTATGTATGTATGTGTGCTTGTGGGTTTTCGGTCGAACAAGGAGGGGGGGGGGCTGCTAGTTACAAGGAAGAGGGAGAGGGAGAATTAGGGTTTCTGGTTAATAATTTGTATACATATTATTACTTAATATACATGTTACACTTTGCACCCTCAACTTCTATTTTATATAATTCTAGCATAAAACATCAATCACCTCCATAATATGATGACATGCATACAAGCACACATTTACACATATAAATGTAACACATAATTACATCAAGTACTTTTTTATATTATTTATTGTTTGTTTACCAACGGTTTGAGTCGACTCGTGTGTGTTTCGATGAAACTCCGAAAGACTACTTATGTAATGATTGTCATGTGTCATTTAACTGTAATTAAATGTAATGAGATATGTGTTAACTAGAATGACATAGTTCGTGTGATCTTGCGTTTGAATTAACGGAGTTCGGATTAATGGAGTTAACCGGAAATTGACGAGTTTCGCTAGTTAAGTACGTATATATTTTGTGCTGTTATCTTTCGATAAGCTTTAAGTTCAATGTTTTATCGCTTCCAAAATTTTTGCTCAAGCACTAGTGTGTTGGAGTCATATTGGGGTGATCTGGGGAAAGCCAAATACGCTTTGAGAATATATAGGAGGCACCACAGATCCATAAGTGATGTCCATCTAAGCTTTATGCCTAACTGAACCTAATCAATTTCACTGACACAATGAAAATCATGCTAAGTTTATATATCTGCTATCAACTTGTCTCTTTATGTCATAATAACGCTGAACATGAATCCTTGTGACAACATCTTAAACAATACGATTTCATGTTCGGATCTTTTCTTAAAAGGCGGCATTTTTATCAAAAACTGAAATTTGATCCCAAAATTATGTTATATTTCAAGAGGGCTGGTGCTTGTGTTCGTTTGGATTATTTATTTTTATTTTTAGTTTTTCTTCTCTTACTAGTTTGTCCCCCTTGTTTTTCTTCTCGAAAATACTTTCCTCGAAATAAATGTTAAATTTTTATGGGTAAACTACTTGGTTTTGGGCCAAAATGGTAATCTGGGCTTATCTGGCTAGTCATTATGGGTTCTCGGCCCATCTGTTGGGAACAAAAAATAGGGGGTTTTTGTTTGGGCCAAAGTCTGGTTGGCTCTTTCTTGGCCATGAGGGTTCTCGGCCCACGAAAGCTGGGATATAAAAGGTCTCTCTAATTTTATTATTAAAACTATTTTCAAAACCTGTTCTCTCTTAAGAGAAACCTATTTGGACGAAAGCTTCACTCATGATATACTAATCTCACTAATTGGTGCTCATATTTGATTCTTTCACAGGTAATGGACACAAGCATTGATTGATTAATCTTTTACAAGATCAATTGGGTCGTTTCCACATGGACAGATGGATCTTAGAGATGATTTATACATTAACTATGGGGTTATGTTAAATCTTAGATCGAAACATTTATTGGGAACTTGTTAGGGTTAATCATTAGAAGTTCAAGAATCTGTAGCAGGTTCCATGGTGATTTCGGTAGTTTTGGAGAAGATGGCTCAAATCTCAAGGGAGAATCCAAAGGGTTTTCTGTTTCCAGGCTTTCTGACCGAAAACCCATGGTCCATCAAGGGTTCTCGGTTGACTTTTGTTGACCGAGATCTCTTTTCCTTGACCGAGAACTCATGTTCTCGGTTGATCTCGACAGAGAACATATTTCATGACCGAAAACTCTCTTTTCTGACCGAAATCCCACGTGTGCACAGAGAACTGCCAATTTGGACCGAAATCTTTTTAATTTTTTATTATCTTACATTTATGGTCCATCTAGTATGGTTTTGACACAATTGGTCCTTAATGTTTGAAATACATAAAATTGTGTACTTCAACTTATGAATATCATTCAAGCTAAATGAAAACTTACTAATTTGACTCGTTTGTTGTAGAAATGGCTGATCAAGCTCATTAAAGTTCGTTGACACCCACAATATAGCTGGATATTTGTTTGATCCTCCTCCAGCACACAAGGAGTTCAAGTCCATGATCGTTGGCCTCAATACTTGCAGGATTTTTCACGCCTTACGAGAATATCTTGTCATTTGCAAGAAAATGATCACGGATTTTTGGAACAATGCTTCGATCAACCAGCGAGGATCCAGTGGAGGTGTGTCTATAGACTCCAAAGTGAAAAAGAAGCCGGTCCTCATCACTGAGGCCATCATACGGGAGGTTCTTTTATTTGGGGATCAACCTGATTACCCAACGGAATATCCGACTGCTGCTGTCTCTGAGGTTCTTACAAGAATGGGATATGAGGGAGCCTATCCTCCAGCGATCAAGAAGCTATTCCAACTGTACTGCAGATTTCTGATACACAAATTCTTTACGTGTGTGTCGGGATGAAAAGGAGGTTCCGATGAGATTTGCCACACACAAATTTCGGCAGTGGTTTCTCTGATCATGGATTGGAATTACAATTATTCCAAGTTCGTTTTAGATGAGATGAGCAATTTGAAGGGAAAGAAGAAGGAAATGTTTCATACGTATCCACGGTTTCTACAGATGATCTTTGATTCGCATTACACTGATCTCGTTAGATCTGTTGAAACACTGGATATGAAGTCGATGGGACCCAACACCTTTGGGTTGATGAAACAGTCAAGGAAAGGGGCTAAAGTTGTCTACCAAGGTCCTCATGAACTGGTTAAATTTGGCCGCTTTGCTGAAACGGAGACTGTACCGGTTATTGCTCAAGTTGTTGAGGAGCATGTAGCACCAGTTCAAAAGTGTGCTGCTACACTTGAGATCGTATCACATGATGAAGATGAAGAGACTCCTATACAACATATGGAGTCTGAACACCGTGAAACAGTTAGTACTCAAACTACTGAGCAACTAAAAGATTTTGAGATTTTCAAGGAACTACTACAGTCAACTGCCTTGAAGCCTCCTCAAGCAGTCACTGCGAATGAAGATGATGATGTTCTTGAGGAACCAGCCGCCGATCTCACTCCACGTAAATGAAGAAAGAAAGATCCAAGACCTGGCGTGCTGATTCTTGAGACTACACCACCAACAACAACATCAACATGAGCCAAAAGTTTCTGAGACTCATGTTGACGTGAGTCCATCCGTTGTTGGGCCTCAAACTCAAGACAAATTTTTGATAACATTGCTCATGAGTTTGATTTTGAGGCCGACATTCCATATACTGATGCTCCCTCTGGATCATCTGACCCAACCAATCAGGGTCATTCAAGTTCTAGTGCCTCCGAGAAGCTTGCTCAGATTCTTGCCATGTAGGAAACTTATTTGCAAAAAAAGGAAAGGGGGTTGTTCTTGAAGATGCTCCCGTTGATGTACAAGCTCTGCAACGTTGAGTCTTTGAACTTGAACATGACTCAGTTGTCAAATACATACGTATTCAAGAACTTGAATAAAGTAACACTGATAAAGATTCCAAGATTAAAGAGATTCAGTCTGGTATGGGAGAATTAACTGCTATATATCTAGACCTTCCACAAAACTTTTTCAAAGTTTGGAGATGAATTCAAGAGTAGTGATGATGTAACAAGACACCCGATGTGAATCAAGGTGGTAGTTCCAGTGGTCGTCCAATTACAAACATAGATGAATCTGAGACGCTGGAACAATATATGTAAAACCGAAATCGGATCGCGTTCAGAAAAGGCTCCTCGTAATGAAGAATTCTAATCAAAACGTTGAATCATCCGATCATCCAGACATGTTTATTGTCACTTTTCCAAGGGATTTTCTTATAAATATGGTGATCGTTCTAGAGTCATATCTTGGGGATTTGATGCTGAGAAGAATATGTGGTGGGTTAAACGAAGGTCTGGGAACACCGAGTACTACAAGAAGATGAAAGACTTTGGATCTTGGACAAAGGTGGACATCAGTGATTTGATCAATGCTCCATTCCACAATCCAACTAATGATAAGAGAGGTAGTGATTTCTGGACCTTTCTGAGGAGCTAAGTTGATAAAGGCTTTCCGAACATGACAACTGCAGAATCTTTTCTGAAGAAAGAAAATGGGGTTAAGGATCCAAGGACAGGAAAAACCTTGGTCAATATAATGTGGCCTGCAACAAAGAAGGCTACTCATATTCCTGTGCCTAATGCAATACCAGATGAGACTCTGGACAATATGAGGTTCTGGATATTTGATAGTGAGACCGCTACCGTTGTCGTGCGTCTACAGAAGGGCAATAGGCAATTCAGGTTCGTCGACCCAAGAGATTTGCTCAAGTTTGAAGAAAGGGATATCAAAACCCTCAGCTCGTTTCAAATCATTGCTGATCCAATTTTTGAAGCGGGTGCAAAGGAATACACTAGCACGGCAGCTTCCATTATCAGAACAAGATTTTGGGCAGGAGGTTTAAAGGATGCACATATCGATTACATGAAGCACGATTAGAGAACAAAGCTACAAACCAAGGGGAAGATTGTTGGGTCCTTACTTGGTGGTTTGTACTTAGTTGGTCATAGTATTGAGTCCTGTATGTAAACCGAAATCCTTTATGGATATCGGGGGCTTTGGGCTAGATGTTGGGAATATGTGTCGGTTACCCTATATAGAGAACATGTGGTATAGGGTTTATGGTTGGTTGTTCATTGTGGTAGTTTAGCCGTCTAGTACTGCATGTGTATTAGACGAGTATTGTATTGCTTAAGCATCTAACGTAATCAACGTATGTTTTGATGCATCCCACTGTGTGTTTTACGTATTATTGTTCTTTGTTCTTGAATCATCTTGTGTTGGATTTCCACACCAACATCAAGATCAGTTGATATCATAGTGAAAGATCCTTCATGGGACTTACAGAATACAATGAACCTAATCAAATACATTAGATGGTTCGAATACAATGAACCTAATCGAATACATTAGATGGTTCAATTGCAATGAATCTAATCAAATACATTAGATTATTCGAATAGATACCTATACTCGAATACAATATGGCTCGAATACAATGAAGGATCCGAATACAATGTAATGATTCGAATACAATGTGTATGTTCGAATACACTTCATATACTTGAATACAATGCTAAGACTCGCTTACATACAATACATTAAAATACAAGAAAGAAAGATTTAGCGAGTGTTGAGTATTTGAGTACAAAAAGGAAAGAAAGAAAGGAACACATTGTATTCAAATACAAAGTATTTGAATACATTAGTGTTAAGGGTAAAATTGTATTCTAAGTAAATTCTATTCTAAAAAAAGACCATTAGAATAGACCAGACTTAGACATTTTGGTTGAAACATGGATAATGTGATTAGGACAAGTATTGATACATGTGATTAATGTACAGTTAGCCGAGCCCAGTTAAAGAGAAGAATAACGATTAACGGAGAACGTAACAGAATCCAGGTGAGTTTCTAGCCCCATTTCCTTTTTATGTTTTCGGGGCTGTGTGCATACTCAATGTGAATGTTAATACACTTACCTTAAATGGTAAGTGTGTGTCTTGATGATGAATGTGATAGTTATGCTTATATTATGAATGAATGCTTGATAGAACGTGAACGATCTCCGGATATTGCACATATTGTTAAGGAAAGTATGTATGTGTATATTATGAATGAATGCTTGATAGTACGTGAACGATCTCCGGATATTGCACGTATTGTTAAGGAAAGTATGTGTGTTTATATTATGAATGAATTCCTGATAGTACGTGAACGATCTTTCGTTATTGCACGTATTGTTAAGGAAAGTATGTATGTTTATATTATGAATGAATGCTTGATAGTACGTGAACGATCTTCGGATATTGCACGTATTGTTAAGGAAAGTATATATAGAAAGTTATGGATGGTTATAGGATGTGTGGAAGGTTACAGGGTTGCATACCCTAATAATATATGCGAAGGTTACGGGGTTGCGTACCCTATTAATATATGCGGAGGTTACGAGGTTGCATACCCTAATTATATATGCGAAGGTTACGGGGTTGCATACCCTAATTATATATGCGAAGGTTACAGGGTTGTATACCCTAACAATATATGCGAAGGTTACATGGTTGCATACCCTAATAATATATGCGAAGGTTACAGGGTTGCATACCCTAACAATATATGCGAAGGTTGCAGGGTTGCATACCCTAATAATATATGCGAAGGTTATAGGGCGTAATGCTCCTTAAAACGTAATGTATGAATATGAAAGAAAGAAGGTATGAAGGTAAGTAACTATGTTATAAATGAAAGTATGAAGTTTGTACGAAAGTATGTAATTATGAATGTGTAGTATGTTGTATGATTAACTAGAACTCACTCAGCGTAGCTGACTTTTAGTATGCACGCATGTTAGTAGAATGAGGCAGCTAGCTTGAGTAGGGCACATGGCAGAAGAATAAGAGGCTGGCATCCGAAAACTCATGAGGTTTTTATGTTTAATGTTTTTATAAAATGAAAGACAAGATGTATGCTTAAGAAAAGTTATGAATTGTTATGAATGTTTAATGAAAGTTTCATATTCCGCGTAAAGTTTTAATTAACTCTGATATTTAGAACTGTGTTTATGAGAAATCCAACGTCCAAAGTAAGGCACCGGTAACGTGGCCCTACAACACATTATAGAGTCTTTAATATATTTAACCAATTTAATATGTCCTTATTATAATTTTTTAATTACCTTTTTTTAATTAAGGTGTAAGGCCTCGTTACCGGTGCCTTACTTTAGACGTTGAATTTACTCATAAACGCAGTTCTAAAGATCAGAGTTAATTAAAACCTTCGCGGAATAATATAAAACATCAACCGTTCGTTACAAATATCCATAAATTTTGTCTTTTAAACATAACATAAAATATAACATTCAAAACATCATGACAATTTTCAGATGCCAGCCTCTTCAATCCTGCCATGTGTCCATCTCAAACCAGCTGCCTCAATCTGTTAACCTGCGTGCATACTAAAATTCAGCTACGCAGAGTGAGTTCTAGTTAATCACATAACTTACTTTACATGCACATATACGTTCCCGAAGGTACACATTACATTCATAATCTGTACTTAATTCATCCATACACATTTATAGCTAACCTTACATTATAAAGGGTATTTCACCCTACATACCTCGGATATTATTAGGGTTCGGTACACTCTATCCTCGGATATTATTAGGGTTCGTTCTCCCTTCATCCTCAGATATTATTAGGGTCCGGTCACCCTCCATCCTCGGATGTTATTAGGGTCCGGTCACCCTTTCTTCCATACCTTCATGCCATACCTTTCTATATACATAATTGTATGTTTCATACACACATACATCATTCATTCTTCATATACAACAATTTTATCATCAAACCTTTACCTGGCAATACAGGTAATTTCCGAAGATCGTTCATGTACAGACAAGCAGTCAATCATACCTTTCACATAAAACATATATGGCATACACTTATCACTTAGGATAAGTGTATTAACTAATCATATCGAGTATGCACACAGCCCCGAAAACATAACAAGGGATGGGGCTAGAAACTCAGCTGAACTCGGTTACGTTCACCGTTAATCGTTATTCCCTTCTTGAGCTGTGCACGACTAACTATATAACAATTATACGTATCAATAAACTATCACTACACATATCGTCTTTCTAGTTTAATTACCCTCAACGAACGGGGGTCCGGGGGCAGCGCCCCTGGTAGCGGGGTTCTAGGGGCAGCACCCCCTATAGGGGTCCAAGGGGTTGAGCCCCTGGCTGGGGTTAAGCTGCCTGATTTGTTATCTTATATTTATGTCTTAACACAGTTTTCATAAGGATTAAATTTATTTTCTAATTCGTTAACTCATTCCTCATAACGAATTAAGTCTGATCCGATATCTAATTCGTTATCTTATATTTATGAGCGGACATAAATGTAAGCGAACATACATGCTAAGCGAACTTAACTTACGCGGACATAACTCAAGCTAACTTAACTTAAGAGAACATAGCATTAAGCAAACTTAACTTAAGCGAACTTAGCATTGAGCGAACCTATCGTCAAGCGAACTTGTATACATGCGAACTTATACGGGAGCGAACTTGCTTAGACAACTTGTAGCAGCAGCTACGGGTTCGTTCTTAGCCACCATAATCACCTCGGTTCAACGTTTAACCCTTTGATATGATACGAACCAATCCCGTGAACATTCCCATGATCACTTTTGGGTAAAACTCGGCCCGGAAAAGCATAAAGTTTGGACCTTTAGGCTTAAAACGTTTAACACTAGATCTAGGGTTTTTCTTTAACAAGCCGTTCATATCCGCAGGTACGTTGAGTTCATTTTAACATCAAGTTTGCAACTTTAATACTCGTTTATACTCGATCTACTCTAGGTTTAAGTTTCGAGTCTAACCGTTTATAAAAATGTAAACTTTAAGATCAAGAACATACCTTTACATGTTCGTTTGGTCTTGGTTAGCTTGTTTAGGAACTCTAAATCTTGTATAACACTCGAATAATAAAGATCTAACACGACTAACGTTCACTTGTTCTTGGATCTCGCTCGTCTCACTCTTGGCCGTATATGTGTGGTGGTGTGTGTGTGTTTTTGAGTGTGTAGGCAAATATGTAAAGATAGAATGAGGATTAGGGTTGTAGGATGGTTTAAGGGGTATTTATATCCCTTAAAGCCCATGGACCCAAGGCCCATTACCCTTTAATCCATCTTAATTAATCCAAGTCCAAAATCTTTCTTTATTTAATATTAATTAATCATTAACACATGACAACTTATCACAACTTTCTTTATTAAATGCTTAAATATTTAGGATGTTACAAGTCTTCCTTCCTTAAAGAGGTTTCGTCCCCGAAACCTAACTTTCTACTTAAACAGATTAGGGTAGAACTTGCGCATCTCCTCCTCAACTTCCCAAGTAGCATCTGATCCCTTGCGATGCTTCCATATCACTTTCACCAAGGGTATGACATTGCTACGAAGCTGCTTCTCCTTGCGATCAACAATCTCTATCGGTTGCTCAATGTAGTTTAGCTGTTCATCAACCTCGATGTCCGTTAATGGTACGTGAGACGTATTATCAGCCAGACATTTCCTCAGATGAGAAACATGGAAGGTTGAATGAATTCCTTCTAACTCATCGGGTAATTCCAGCTTATAAGCTACTTCACCAACACAATCTAAAATCTTAAACGGCCCAATGTACCTCGGACTCAACTTTCCTCTCTTTCTAAATCGAATGATTCCTTTCCAAGGCGAGACCTTGAGCATCACATAGTCACCAACGTCAAACTCAATCGGTCGTTGTCGCTTATCAGCATACGACTTCTGTCTATCTTGAGCAGCTTTCATCCTAGCCTTAATTTGATCGAACTTTGAAGACGTTTCTTGGACAACTTCTAAGCTTCCCATCTCCTTCTGACCAATCTCTCCCCAACAAACCGGGGTTCTACATCTTCTACCGTAAAGCATTTCAAATGGTGGCATACCAATACTTGAATGGTAATTGTTGTTATAGGAGAACTCTGCTAGATGCAGGTGATCATCCCAACTTCCACCAAAGTCTAAAACACAAGCACGCGGCATATCCTCAAGGGTTTGGATTGTCCTTTCAGACTGTCCATCAGTTTGAGGATGATACACTGTACTAATGTTCAATCTCGTTCCCATAGCTTCATGGAACTTCTTCCAAAACCTAGAAGTAAACCGAGTATCTCTATCGGACACGATCGATAACGGTACTTCATGCTTAGACACGACCTCTTTAATGAACAAACTTGCTAACGTTTCTGATGAGATAGCCTCTCGTATAGGCAGAAAGTGAGCACTCTTGGTCAAACGGTCCATAATCACCCAGATGGTATCATGATGCTTATCTGTACGAGGTAGCTTATTTATGAAATCCATAGTGATGTGTTCCCATTTCCATTCAGGTATCTCAAGCGGTTGCAACTTCCCATAAGGCTTCTGATGTTCAGCTTTGACTTGTAAACAAGTTAAGCACTTACTAACATAATCTACCACATAGTTTTTCAATCCTGGCCACCAGTAATCCCTTTTTAAATATTGTTACATCTTTGTAGCTCCTAGATGAATCGAATATCTTGACTTATGAGTTTCTTCTAAGATTCGACCTCTAAGATCTCCATGGCATGGGATCCACATACGGTCAAACCTAGTCTGAACACCATGAGTGTTTTCCATCAACTCATCATGTTGGCCATAAATTCTTTCCTTCTTGACCAATCCTTCATCTACCAACACTTCTAACTGCACTTTAATGATTTCTTCGAAAAGGCTTGAATTCATAATCAGCTGGTATGACTTCACTGTTGCAAGGACTTCCTCATTCTTACGGCTTAACACGTCGGCGACTACATTAGCTTTACCAGGGTAGTACTTAATATCGCAGTCGTAATCCTTTATCAATTCTAACCATCTCCTCTCCCTCATGTTTAGCTCTTTCTGCTAGAAGAAGTACTTTAAACTTTTATGATCCGTGTAGATAGTACACTTACTACCATACAGGTAGTGCCTCCATATCTTTAAGGCATGCACTACCGCCGCTATCTCTAAATCATGCGTCGGATAAGTGCTCTCATAGACTTTCAACTGTCTAGACGCGTAAGCTATCACCTTTCCTCGTTGCATCAACCCGCAACCTAACCCACGATGCGAAGCATCCGTACAAACAACCAAATCATCGTCACCATCCGATAAAGCACGGATTGGAGCTTGCGTGAGTCTCTTCTTTAACTCCTGAAAAGCATCTTCTTGAAATTACCCCAACTGAATACAATCGACTTTCGGGTCTTACCGGTCAATGGTGCGGCTATCTTGGAGAAACCTTCGATGAATCTCCTATAGTAGCCAGCTAACCCTAAGAAGCTTTGTATATCAGTCAGATTCTGCGGAGTCTTCCAATTTGTTATCGCCTCAATCTTAGCTGGGTCCACCGAAATCCCTTCTGGACTAATCACGTGACCTAGAAATTGCACTTCTCGCAACCAGAACGCGCACTACGAAAACTTGGCATACAACTTCTCTTTCTTCAGAGTCTCCAATACTTCTCTCAGATGCTCAGCATGATCAGATTCACTTTTTGAATAAATCAATATATCATCGATGAAGACGATAACTGACTTATCCAACATCGGCCGACACACCCTATTCATCATGTCCATAAATGCTGCGGGGGCATTCGTTTGACCGAATGACATTACGAGGAACTCGTAGTGTCCATACCGCGTCCGAAACGCTGTCTTAGGGATGTCTGCCTCTTTCACTTTCAACTGATGATAGCCTGATCTGAGATCTATTCGTGAGAACCAACTTGACCCTTGCAATTGGTCAAACAGATCGTCAATCCTTGGCAAGGGATATCTATTCTTTACCGTAAGCTTGTTCAACTCACGATAGTCTATGCACATTCTCATACTCCCATCCTTCTTCTTCACGAACAAAACTAGTGCACCCCAAGAGGAAACACTTGGTATTATGAAACCTTTGTCGAGGAGTTCTTTCATTTGGAACATCAATTCTTTCATCTTAGACGGCGCTAGTCGGTAAGGTGCCTTCGCGACAAGCTGGGCTCCTGGTATTAAATCTATTTGGAATGCTATCTCTCGCTACGGTGGCAACCCTGGAAGATCCTCTTGGAATACTTCTAGGTAATCACGCACTATAGGGACATCCTTCATTTTATTTGTCTCGGCCGTAGCGTTGACAACATAAGCCAGGTAGGCACCGCACCCTCGCCTTAACAAACCTTCGGCTTTCATCACTGAAATGACGTTAAACCCAGAACTTTCCTTATCACCATAAATCGTCACCGCACTACCATCCAAAGTCTTTAACTTTATTATCCTACTTTTACACACTATCTGAGCTTCAAACTCAGACAACCAATCCATTCCAAAACTACATCAAACCCTCCAAGGTCATAACATACAAAGTAACAGGGAACTCATGCCCCTCTAACTCTACCTTGCAATTCTTAACCGTTTTCATTATTTTAACCGAAGTGTCACTAGCGGTTTCTACTGTAAAGGTTTCAGACACTCGGCAACATTTCATTTTAGCTAGTTTACTAAATGGTGTAGCTACGAAACTTTTATTCGCACCCAAATCAAATAATACTGAAGCAGAAATACTGTTTACTAAAAACGTACCAGTCACAACATCAGGAATCTGCCTAGCTTGTTCCTGGGTCAACATGTAGGCTCTAGTCCTCGGCCTTGCTTGATCAGCATCTTTCTTCCCACTACCTCCAGCTTCCCCCTTCGTGCATTCCCTTGCAAAATGACCCGTCTTACCGCACTTATAGCATGCGGGTTTTGCATTGCATTCATTTGCATAATGTCCCATCTTCCCACACTTATAGCAGGCATTTTTCCCCATCCTGCACACTCCCATGAGCCTTTCCACATTTGTGGCACACGTCCGAACCAGTACCCCACTTGCACTTGTCACCGTGTACCTTTCCGCATGTCTTGCATGTCTTTCTCCCCCACACCTTCTGCTTCTTGTCCCTAGGGTTCCATAACTGAGTACCTGGGCGCTTGACAGGAGCGACCCATTTCTTATCCTTCTTCTCTACCACCATCACATCATCTATCGACAAATCATCGTACACCATCTCAGCCAGCCCTACAGCGGAGTCGAAAGTACCTGGTCTACCAGCCATGACCAAGACGCGAACATTTTTTGCGGCAGGCCCCTAAGGTAGCACTTGATCCGCTTGGCCTCAGAGTTTACCAAGTCTGGAACCAACCTTGACATCGGTTGAATTCGGTGGTGTGTTCGCGGTATGTCATCTTACCCGCCTTCAGACTCAAAAACCTCATTTCAACCCTCTCAACCTCCGCATCAGCACAAAACCTCTTCATTACAATTCCTTCAGATCATCCCACCACATAACTTTGATCTCCTCCCGGGTTTTCCTCTGTTCAACATTTTCCCACCAGTACATGGCTTCGTCAAGAAATGATTGGGTGGCAAAACCCACAGCTTGTTCGCGGCGGCATTCGCTAATTCGGATAACCTTGTCCATCGTGGTTATCCATTGGAGAGTAGCGATTGCGTCTCCCAAGCCAGTTAGCTTCGGTGGATCACAGCCTTTGAACGACTTGTAGTTGCACCCACCTCGGCCCCTTCTCCTATCATCAACCTTTACCGACTTAACCACACTCGATTCCTCTTTCTCCTTCTCATCATTTTTCTTACTCTTTTCTCAAGACCTCTCAGCAGTCTTTGCCTGGCTTCCAGCAGACTTTTCAGGATTCCAGTTCTTCACAGCAGCTGCTACCGCCTGAGCAAAGGCATCTTGAACAACAGGGTCAAGTCGATACCCTTCGTTGTTACTCGGATTTCCAACGGCTGCACTTCCTTCTCCCTCAGCGTTAGTAGTTGCTTCTACTGACGGTTCTTTGACAACGCGTGGCCTACCACGACGTCCCGTACATCCTCCTCTTCCAGCAACTTTCTTAGCTCCAGCCATTCGTATTCTATAAGGAACACAAACATCATCACTTAAGGAACCATTTAGTACAACGATAGTAAGGCTAACAGGTAATAACAGTGGCTAGCTGCGATTACCTGATCACGTTACTTTTCGTGTCCTATACACTTCCTCTTGAGAGTCTATTTGTGTTGATTCTAATCTTAAACAATTAATCAATCAAACAATCAAGAAATCCTATCCATATCAATCAGTATAACATTAACATTTATTATCTATCCATACACTGTACCTTTACTGAGCTTGCTTGAGTGACATATGGCATTCTTGAACTGGCATCTTCCTTCTTTTCTTACTTAAATCCCATTCTCAGTTCGAGTCTAAGCATGTAGGATGCTTAAATCTCTCGAACTTTGCTCTGATACCAACTTGTAAGGCCCCGTTACCGGTGCCCTGCTTTAGACGTTGGATTTACTCATAAACGCATTTCTAAAGATCAGAGTTAATTAAAACCTTCGCGTAATAATATAAAACATCAACCATTCGTTACAAATATCCATATATTTTATCTTTTAAACATAACATAAAATATAACATTCAAAACATCATGACAATCTTCAGATGCCAGCCTCCTCAATCCTGCCATGTGTCCATCTCAAACCAGCTGCCTCAATCTGTTAACCTGCGTGCATACTATAAGTCAGCTACGCAGAGTGAGTTCTAGTTAATCACATAACTTACTTTACATGCACATATACGTTCCCGAAGGTACACATTACATTCATAATCTGTACTTAATTCATCCATACACATTTATAGCTAACCTTACATTATAAAGGGTATTTCACCCTACATACCTCGGATATTATTAGGGTTCGGTACACTCTATCCTCGGATATTATTAGGGTTCGTTCTCCCTTCATCCTCGGATATTATTAGGGTCCGGTCACCCTCCAGCCTCGGATGTTATTAGGGTCCGGTCACCCTTTCTTCCATACCTTCATGCCATACCTTTCTATAAACATAATTGTATGTTTCATACACACATACATCATTCATTCTTCATATACAACAATTTTATCATCAAACCTTTACCTGGCAATACATGTAATTTCCGAAGATCGTTCATGTACAAACAAGCAGTCAATCATACCTTTCACATAAAACATATATGGCATACACTTATCACTTGGGATAAGTGTATTAACTAATCATATCGAGTATGCACACAGCCCCGAAAACATAACAAGGGATGGGGCTAGAAACTCAGCTGAACTCGGTTACGTTCACCGTTAATCGTTATTCCCTTCTTGAGCTGTGCACGACTAACTATATAACAATTATACGTATCAATAAACTATCACTACACATATCGTCTTTCTAGTTTAATTATTACCCTCAACGAACGGGGGTCTGGGGGCAGCGCCCCTGGCAGCTGGGTTCTAGGGCGGCAGCCCCTAGCTGGGGTTAAGCTGCTTGATTCGTTATCTTATATTTATGTGTTAACACAGTTTTCATAAGGATTTTAATTTATTTTCTAATTCGTTAACTCATTCCTCATAACGAATTAAGTCTGATCCGCTATCTGGTTCGTTATCTTATATTTATGAGCGGACATAAATGTAAGCGAACATACATTCTAAGCGAACATAACTTACGCGAACATAACTCAAGCGAACTTAACTTAAGCGAACTTAACTTAAGCTAACTTAACTTAAGCGAACTTAACTTAAGCGAACTTAGCATTAAGCGAACTTAACTTAAGCGAACTTAGCATTGAGCGAACCTATCGTCAAGCGAACTTGTATACATGCGAACTTATACGGGAGCAAACTAGCTCAGCCAACTTGTAGCAGCAGCTACGGGTTCGTTCTTAGCCACCATAATCACCTCCGTTCAAAGTGTAACCATTTGATAAGATACGAACCAATCCCATGAACATACCCATGATCACTTTCGGGTAAAACTCGGCCCGGAAAAGCATAAAGTTTGGACCTTTAGGCTTAAAACGTTTAACACTAGATCTAGGGTTTTTCTTTAACAAGCCGTTCATATCCGCATGTACGTTGAGTTCATTTTAACATCAAGTTTGCTACTTTAATACTCGTTTATACTCGATCTACTCTAGGTTTAAGTTTCGAGTCTAACCGTTTATAAAAATGTAAACTTTAAGATCAAGAACATACCTTTACGTGTTCGTTTGGTCTTGGTTAGCTTGTTTAGGAACTCTAAATCTTGTATAACACTCGAATAATAAAGACCTAACACGACTAACGTTCACTTGTTCTTGGATCTCGCTTGTCTCACTCTTGGCCGTATATGTGTGGTGGTGTGTGTGTGTGTTTTTAAGTGTGTAGGCAAATATGGAAAGGTAGAATGAGGATTAGGGTTGTAGGATGGTTTAAGGGGTATTTATATCCCTTAAAGCCCATGGACCTAAGGCCCATTACCATTTAATCCGTCTTAATTAATCCAAGTCCAAAATCCTTTCTTTATTTAATATTAATTAATCATTAACACACGACAACTTAACACAACTTTCTTTATTAAATGCTTAAATATTTAGGATGTTACATACGGTAACCAATAAATTATTATTATTATTAATTAATTAATTAATGTATTTACGTTTTTTTAAAGATTCTTATAATACGTGTTTTAGTTAGGTTAACTGAAAATTAATTATTAATTAATGTATTTCAATTTTTATTGAAATATCTATAATTTTCATGTTTTTATTAAGGTAAACAAAAATTAATTATTAGTTAATGTATTTTTTTTTATACAATCCTAAAAATCTTGATTTTAAACATTTAATTAAGGTCACCAAAACATGTTTAAAGTTATTGAACAAGAAGTATGATCTATAAGTTTATGAGGTTAAGAGTTGATATGTAGCTATAAATGAAGCAAATAATATTTTGTCTTTTTAAATTTTGATGATTACAGATTAAAGAATGGTCAAAGACACATGGTATCAATGATCTCAAAGCCAAACACTTTAGTTCTTATTCACTTAATGGTGATTTGAAATGCTTGATTTTTAGTTTTAGTTTAACACTTTTTGATGTTTGTATCTTAATTTATTGACAAAATGGCAAATCTAGTCCTTTATGTTTGCACGCTTTTTCAATGGTCGTCCTTTGGCAAACTTAATGACAAAAAACATCCTTTATTCTTAAAAACTCTATCACGGTATGTCCTTTGGCCCTAACCCAGTTATCTTTTGCCGTTAAATCCGGTCATGTGCATTGCACATGAGGGTAGTATTGTAATTTTAATATACTAAATAAACTAAATGATATTAAAAATTAATAACTAATTTTGTTTCATATTGTCTCTCTTTCTCTGTATTATCTCTTGATCAGGCTCACCACCACTATCATCATCCCCTCCGGTTTAATCTCACCACCACTGCTACCACCATATTCAAATCCACCACCACAAGTCACCGCACTCTTTTTCCTCAACAAAACCCCACCAGTCCACCACAACACAAAACCTCGGCCTGAATTTGGAACTCACCTCAACTCCGAAACCCCGTCAAGACAATCACTAGTAATGGTGGCTGTGTGTTTTAGGTCGAAATCATCTAAGGAACAAAAAGCCCCTGTCAGTTTAATCTGATGGAGACAAATCGTTGAGTAATTAGGGAATCAAAATTAGGGTTCTTGTTGGATTAGGTGATTTCGACCATGTCCGGGGTTCCAGAGAGATGAAATAGAAGGGTGTTGTAGAATGTGGTGGTGGTTTGTGGCTTTTAGGTTATATGGTGGATTGATGGTGTGACGCTCTGGTGGTGGTCGCCGGCGATGGTGGTAATGGTTACCGAAAATGTGGTGGTGATCATCGCTAAACAGAGATGGTGGAGATGGATTAGGGCTAAAGCTAGGGTTTTTGATTTTGTAATTATGAAGATTGAAGAGTATTGTGGATTTAGGGTTTTTAATGTGTGGATTTAGAGCTAAAGCAGCCGGCAGTGACTAGTAATGGTTGTTGTGGGTGGAGACGGCCGGCGATGACTAGTAATGGTGGCTGTGGGTGGCGGATGACCGAATTTAATGGCCGGAGGTGCCTGGTAATGGTGGTTGTTTGTGTGTGTGTGAGAGAGAGAGTGAATTTACTTTTAATATATTTTCTTTTTTATTTCCATTTTTTAAATAAATATGTAAAATTACAATACTACCCTCATGTGCAATTCACATGACCGGATTTAACGAGAAAAGATAACTGGGTTAGGGCCAAAGGACATACCGTGATAGAGTTTTTAAGAATAAAGGATGTTTTTTGTCATTAAGTTTGCCAAAGGATGACCATTGAAAAAACGTGCAAACATAAAGGACTAGTTTTGCCATTTTGTCAAATATTTTTTTTGGAAATTTACTAATTTTTTTTTTCATAAAATTAAACCATAGCTTTGAATTTAATAGAATTAACTACAAAGTCATTAATGTCTCTTATAAAAAAGTTAAAATAAAAATTCTTTTATTATAATTTTTATTTTTATTGATTACAGTTTTATATAATTATATGTTTTTGTTCATATTAAAAGCATGTGTGAATGTTTTAATTTCATTCAAAATTTTATTAACAAATACTATAATTATGGTTTATCAAACTCTAACAATATAATCTAATTGTAGTAGTATCTCAATATCAACAAACATTATTTAACCAATTCTCAATGACATCTAAAAGATTTTGATGATTTTCAATCACATGAAAGTTTTCATTTTTTATTTGAACAATTTATAATTATGTTTAAATATCAATATGCATGCCTAAAATAAACCACACATATTTTCGATAACCATTTTATAATCGTAGCTCATTGTCTCTTGAAACTAACAAAATTCAAATACAAGCCTGTAATGAACAATATTTAACGAAAAACTAGCACAAAAGAAAGTATATGAAATATGTATAACTTACCGAAACAAATATGACCTTTTAAAGTTAAAAGTTAGACATAAAATTGGTTTTTTTTCTTGATGGTAAGTTACTAACTATATATTTTTTTTCAAGTTTGGCATTTTAGAAGTAATTCAAATTTGTAGCAGCCAAGTCCAAGAGATTCGCAATACAAAATTTATAATTCATTTCAAAGTTTATACTATTTGGATAAATGAAACGAATGTTGTGGGTTATTAGTTTACTTGTAATTGTTTTTGTATCTACACATATAATATTAGATATTCACTATAATTGATTATGTATGCCAAATAATCTTCATCTTTAATTTTAATGATACATTCCAATCATTTATACATTTATTTATTTATGTTTTTAAGAATCAAATTTGATAACTTTTTTTTGTAGTTTTTAATAGCCTCCAATCTCAACAAAGTTTCCATATTTTATATTTGAATAATTTTTAATTATACATAAATTTCAAGATTATTGTATACAATTGAAAAAAAAGAATTATATAATGAAATTAATATTAAATAAAGTAATGATGTTAAAGAGTTTGAAACATAATTTACTGCAGATTGCAGTCACTTTAGTAAATTTTTATTAGGGAATGACTTCTGTGTAATAAAATTAAAATCAACCGGTTTAATTTAATTATACTTAATTAGTGAAATTAATATAATAAAACTTTATTGGTTCGATTTAACGTAATACATTAAACTAAAAGGTCTTTGAATTGAAATAAAACAAAAGTTTAGTTACAAAATAATTTATAACAAAATATACATTTATTTATTTATTAATGTTGAAATGAAACTAATAGTGTACCTTAAGACTTTAGTTGTATATTTACTCAGGTTGCTATGATTTATTTTGTTTTTTATATTGTGAAGCAAAATGACTTTTTTTTTGGTGAAATGTCGAAGAAGTTGATGGTGGGCTAATATGATGATAAGATTTACATGTCTTCGTTTGGTTTTTTAATTTAGGTGTATAGTAAGTTTGTGTAATTATTAACTTTTTATGTACACAATCTAAATGTTTAATATTTTGGTTACAAACTTATGTTAAATATTTGTGTTGGTTTAATATGTTACTTATGAAATTTTATGGTTGTCAATATTTATATGGTTGTTTCTATGTTTTCAACCCATGTCTAACACATGATACTATTATAGAAATATATTAGTGGGTTATATACTTTTACATAATCATCTATGTCGATTCAAGTTAGCCGATAGTCTTCATATCTAGTTGAGTACGTTGTGTTATTGTTGTTTCCTGTGTAATATTTCTAATTTTCATGTTTTTAATATATCTGTGAACACCAAATATAAATAACCTACAATTGTCACCAAAGTTAATAATACTTTGTTTCCTAGTTTTCTAATCTTTCTATTTTTTGTATTAAAATCCTTCATTAAGTCAGCAAAATTGAAATATCGTGCTAGATAAAATTCTGTTTTTTATATTTATGTTGTTCATCTTTTTCATATAATAACCATATTATATTCTATTATAGATGTCTTCAAAATTAAGGAAAATATAATTTTTGGTCAATTCTTCCAATAAGAGGGGTAATTCAAACAGTTAGTCATTTTAATATTTTTTTAGTTACCCTCTAAATATTTTTTTAATAATGCATTTTTTTTGCAAACGTTCAGCTTCAATGCCAAGAGAACTACTTACTAGCATTTTGAACGTTAACATTTTATTTAAACGCGTTAATACACTATATTGTATTAAAATATAATTTTTTTATTAACTAAAATAAGGTAAATAAAAATTAATGTGTTATTAACTAAAAATTACGCACTTGTAACAGAAAATTATAAACGATTTTTAATATATTTATTATTAACTACATTATACCTTTTTGATAAACAAATTTTTAATAATATTGAATGTATGTTTAGATATTTTTTTTTCTATTTTCTTTTTTAGAAATGATACGAAACATAATTTTCAGTTTTCCAATACTATTTTATTTTCTTAAAACCATTTAAAATATATGTTTTAATTAAGATGTGTATACGAATCAATTTATGTTAATCAGAGGCGTAAAGATATTTCTCCATTATTTTTTACATATATTTGTTTAACTCAATTTATATTGTTTCCATATTTTACAACAAAATTTACAAATTTAGTTGTGGTCCATATAAAAAATCAGTTTTTTGGTTTTTAAGTAAGATCATACCAATTATTTTTTTATATTTTAATTTGAACTAAAATTTTCATAAACACATTATGCTAAATAAAATCAAAAAGACCAAAATTATTTTGACTTATAGATTGGTTCTAAAATTCGGTGTGCCAATAATGTTACTAAGGAATATGAATCAGAAGAACGGTTTGTGTGATGGAACTAGATTGCGAGTAAGTAATTTGGGTAGACGTTTTGTTGTAGTAAAGGTTATTTCATGTACTAATACTGGTTATCGCACTTATATAATTCGTTGTGGTCTAACACATTCAGATAAGAAACCTTCGTTTAAATTGAAGAGAAGATAGATTTTTCCAGTTGTATTCTGTTTTACAATGATCATTAATAAAAGTCAAGGTCAATCTCTAGCAAGAGTGACACATCAGAGACCCGGTGTTTACACATAGACAACTCTATTTAGCTTTATCAAGAGCGAAGAGTGGTGTTAAAATTCTTATATTAAACAAGGAAGTCAAAGTTACAAATAAAGATATGGTTTATAAAGAAGTTTTTTTAGTAGTTTATAAATTTTACATTTTTAACTTTTGATTTTGTTTGCAGAGATTGTAATTTGAATGATGTTTGGGTTTATCTTTGTATTTCACAATTATTGGTTTTCGTACCAATATTATTTAAGAGTGAAAGTATGTTGTCGTCCCGAATAACATATAACAACTTATGTTGTCCTTTCAAATGACATGTGTTTGTTCAAAAATTCCAATATTTCCACCCGTGTCGTACACGGGTTAATAACCTAGTAATTATTAAAATACTTATAATAACATGTTTACGATTATTCGATAATCCTACGCTTTGTGTAGTGACATAAAATGTACAAAATATATATCTATAATATATATAAACGAAAACATAAAAATCCTACGTGTCGCGATGTGGTCGCTCCCCCCTTTTTTCGGAGTCACCAGATTTGCTTGATTTTTAAATGGAAGCTTCTCATGCATTTGACCCGAATTCATGGGTATGAGTCTTATCAAACCTAGACAGTCCTTAAACGGGTTATAACATCTTATTAAATTAAAAAACTAATTTCTCCAAATATTTGATATGAAAATCCTATAAAATATGGATATACTAAAAACTAATATTTAATTTTTTTAAAAGATATGATTTATAATTAAGAAACATATATATATATATATATATATTATTTATAATTTAAAAAACAGTTTTATAGTAAAAAAAATAAACGGACATTGGGTCTCATCAAACCCATATAGCTTTTAAATCGGGTTATAACAGCTCATTTATTTGTGAAACTTTTTCATCATCAACCATAAGTATATTAAATTTCATACAATCAAAAAATAAAAATACAAAAATAAATAAATATTATAAACAAATAATATAAAATAACCCCGTAATACGGGAGATAAAAAGTAGTTTATATATGAATGGAGATTTATATATTTCATTGCAGGTAATATTGTTTCCTTAAATTAATAAAGGAATATGGCTTATTTGATACCTGTTGAATCGATATGCAATACTTATTGATGGGTCTTAGTTGCATTCTATCTTAGTTAGTGTATAATACACTTAACTAGATTATGTATACTAAAATAAGATTTCATCTTAATAATTCGTTCAACAAAAGGGCAGTAAGGATGGGAACATATTGGTCCTACATTTTGTACTTCTTATATTATAAACCTTGGAAATACGTAGCCATGCTTTGACTTATTGGGCAGATTTAATCTGCTACAAAATGTGGCTTTTGATTGAGAAATGTTGATGACCTTTACAATATAATAATGGTTCAAAATGGTGTTGAAATAAGACCCATACTTAGGCAAAAAGTGTGTCTAGTTTTGTGTGGTTTTCATCCACCATTTCCTTCACCTTTTCAATTGGAATTGTGTGTAATCTTGTGCTTATTGGTAGGAGGTACACGAGCAGCCATAGTGTTAAAATGGGATCACAAGTAGAGCTACAAAGGAAAGGAAAAATAACAACAAAGATCAACCAAAATAACCTATAGAAGTTATGTGTTTTATATTTGATCTTGTCGTGTTGTTTTTATCAATATACTGCATATATTTGTAAAATTAATGAAACTATTTCTTGAGTTTCATATCATCATCTTGAAGAACTATTATAAAATAGAAAAAGTGGAGTTACTTCTATATGAAGAAACTCCAAGTCGGTATCATGTTCAATGATGCCCAGGGCCAGTCCATCAGAGTTTCTTAAGATGAGAGATTGATCTTTTGGTTCAAATACAATCTTAGTAATCCTGCCGTTTTATAGGACCTCATAATTTGGCCTGGTCATCTGCCGCCTCATCTTAAGCATTGTTTCATGTTGGCAAGAGGATTGGAATATTTGGTCTTCTGTTTGTATGAAGATTCAGTCAATACAATATCCATCATCTTCCTCTGCCTTTTAGTTCTTTCAAAGTTCGAGAGTTCCAGCTTCCTCTTCTTATTCAACAAAGGAAATCCTTTACTGGATTGGTCTTTCAAATATTTGGAAAGCTCATTCCTTTGTTGCCCTGCAAACCTGTGTGTGTTTTCATAGTCATAAAGATTCATTCTTGCCAATTTTTCCAGTTGTTCCTTCTTGAAATCTTGAAAATCATATTTGAAAACCATATGCCTTAAATCACCACTGTTCATGATAACTTTCATTGATTTTGTTCTGGCATCAAAGTACAACTTTTTAGGTAGGTCCACATCAGTCGGTGGCTTTTGTTGTCGTTGATGTGTGGCTCTTGTTGTTGGTATTGGTACATTTACAGTGGAAGACCTTAGAGCATATTTCTTTTTAGGTACTGGTCTTTTCACATGCCCAGTCTTTTCAAACATTCTCACAATTTGATCCTTTGGCATCATTATCAGTTTCAGATAATCTCCTCCCTCTTTTGCCAATGTTGTAATCATATCCATTGTTTCTTTATCAGTTGGCTCAATTGGGGTTGATATTTGAGTTTGAATTGGTTCACCCCTTCGTCCACACTGAAAAGATAGCAATCTCATCTGCTCTTCTTCTAACTTCTCCCATTGTTCTTTCTCAATGTAGAGAAACTCCTTCAACTGTTCTTTCCCAAGGTTATCAAACACAGATTCAGCCATGCCCTTGCTCATCATTAAACCTTTTATGGTTTAAATTCTATTCTCGTCTTCCCAGGCAGCAAGTTCACACTTTCAACCGGTTCTTTCTTGACTTGAATTAGAGGAGTCTTAGTGTTTTTTGACTTGCCTTTTTCTTCATTTTATTTCCCCATCTCAGACTCATAGAGGGACAATTTTTCTTTTGTACTCACATTCTTTGTTTTCTCCCCCTCTCCCTTTGCTGTCATCAGTCTATCAAGCAACTCTACTTTCTCATCTTCCCAAGCTTTCTTTACTTTTTTAGCCAAAGTTATCAACCTGGGTTTTCTTTTGGTAGTATTGGAGTCAATCTTAATTTTTTTAGATATTTTTCAGAACATTCCCTCCACAACCTTCTTGCTCATTCCTTCAACATGCTCAAAGCAATACCATGATCTATCAATAATTTACACTTACCCCTATACTTTCTGTAAAGATTTTCCAGTTTATCCTTTTGATCAGCTTCTTTCTTCTTCATTCTCTCCCACTCTTCTGTCTGTATTCTTTCTTTTGTTGACTTACAGACACTCTCCGGTTCTTCACACTTCCTGTGACTTAATTGTTTTTCTGAGAATCCATGAACTCTCAGATATGCTAGGAACCTTTGAGTGTCTTTGTTTCTCTTCTCCCTGATCTTACCTTTTCATCAAGCAACACCAGCAAATCTTCATCAGTCACTGCAGCGAGTGTCTCAAATTTATAGCCATGATTCATCAGGCTGATGATCTTGGGATCTTCTTTCTTGGCTTCATCCAGCATGTTTTGTATATTTTCTCTATGTTCCTCAGTCATATTCACATGTGGAGGGTCAGTTCCTTGATCCTCTACATCAGATAAATCAATGAGTGAATCTATCTTGGGCTCATCAACTTTGGGGTCAGTTTCAAGATAGGTTGGCTTTACAGCTTGTAGAGGCACAGCCCGAATAGGATTCTTCCTCTTTTTGGGCATTGTCTCTTCAGGAAATTTGTCACCATATCTCTTCCTCTTCCTGACATATTTAATTATATATGATGGCCAACTCTTCTCATCTTCACTCACTTCATCAATTAGGCTTTGATTCATCATATCACTGGCCCTTTTTATCATTCCTTGTTTCATAGTTTTTGCATCATGAATATCAGAGACCAATTACCTATCAAGATTTTCATTTTCAGGCTTAATATATGATGACCAACTCTTCTCATCTTTACTCACTTCATCAATTAGGCTTTAATTCATCATATCACTGGCCCTTTTTTTATCATATCTTGTTGCATAGTTATTGCATCATGAATATCATAGACCAACTGCTGAATATCAAGATTTTCATTTTCAGGCTTATCAGTAGTGGCAGTGGGAGTAGTTTGTTCATTTTCAGCTTCACTGGATTTGGGTTGCTAGAATTGATATATGACTATAGCCAAAGAGTTAACCTCCTCCATCTGTTGCAACTTTAGCAACCCCTCAATTACCTCCTGCTTAATCTCCCCCTTCTCTTCATCCAGGTTTTTCTTCAATTCAATTTCTTCCAATAAGATTCTTTGATCTTCAAGTTCTTTATCAGTTAGGAACCTTGAAATCATTTCTCTTTACATCCATTCACCAACAATATTATCATGCCTTTTGATGGCCTCCTCAGTTGCTTCATCCAAAAACAGCACCTCATCACTGGGGACCTTTTTCATTTTTCTGCTACTACTTTTCCTTTCATTTTTCTTTTCTCCTCATCAGCAGTTACTGGTTTAGATGGACTTATTTCCCTCACCACAGTTGGTTCATTGGGAAAGTTATCAATCTCATAAAAAAGTTCATTAAGTTCCTCATCTATTGTTTTCTCCTTCTCAGCCTCATTCTCCTTCTCTAGCACTAACAGAGATTTAACAATATCAAATTTCCCATATAGGATATCAAGATCATCCTCTTCATTCACATTCTCCATATTATCATCCTCATTATCAACAACCTCCTCCTCATCTTCATTCTCTTCAACATTTTTATCAACCACCTTCTCAACCTCCCTCTCCTCCTCATCTACCACATTTTTTTCCACCATCATACATCATTTTCATTAACATTGTAATCTTGAACCATCTCATCTGACACATCAGCCTCATACCCTCTTTCATCATTTCTTTCTTCCTCATCATCTTCTCATCACTTCCATAAACATCACAAAGATTTTTCAGTATATCATCATCGATCACATTGACAACAGGTGCATTCTCCCCCTGTTTTGGTGTAGCTGAGGTCTTCTTATCGTAAGTGACCAGGGATTGAATCCTTTGATGAGCCTGCTCCAACATGGATTCCAACTCAGCATTCTTTTTCTTTAGTCCCTCATTCTCCCTCTTCAAAGTATAGTTCTCAAGTAATACCTCCATATGCCTGTCAAATAGTCTGAAATTGGCATCAGGGGAAGGGGAGTGGATTGATGATATTGGAAATGGATCAGAAACTTGGATTTGGACAGGTTCACGAGGTGGGCTTTCTATTATATTTGTGCTGGTTGAGGGTAATGGGTTTCTGGTTTAGATAGTAGGTGTATATGTGTGTCTGATTTGGAAAGTTGGGATGTATGGTTGGTCAGATGTTTGTGAATGAGTTGGGATTGGTATGGTGTGTTGGGTTGGTTTATTAGATGGGTTGGGATGTCTTCAGGTATGTATGGTTCATGTTCATTCTGGTCTGGGTTTTGGGTTTGGGTTGATGATTGGTTATGGGTTAAAGTTTGGGTTTGGGTTAAGGTTTGGGTTTGGGTTTGGGTTAATGGAGAAGTTGGTGGGGATGGAATGTATGAATCATGTGTTTGGTATTAGGGTGGTGATTGGTCTTGGGGTGAGGTGGGTGGTGTAGGAATAGGGTTTTTAAGGTTTGAAGTCTCCCCTTGAGCCGCATTGGCATTCACAACATCCTCCACCTGCACAACATCCTGCACAGCATCCTGATTACCATCATCATCACCGCCAGCATTGTCATCATCAGAGTCAGATTCATCCTCATCTCCACTTTCCTCCTCATCAGACGTCACCCTAGGTGACTCTAGCACCTCCATAATATCCAAATCATAATTAACTAACCATGGAAGAATGCCACAATCAACTTCTGGGTTGAAGTTACTTGTAGCCCCCAACCTTGCAATACGTCTATAGACATTTGGGTCTTGTAAAGCATGTGTTGTTCTTAAGGTTGGTAGATCATGGCATTTAATGTTGAAAATAATTTGTAGAAATCTGGGATAAACCAAAAATCTGCCATCCCTTCTCTTCCTCAGATTAGTAACTAAACCTTCAAAGATTAGCCTTGAAAAGTTAAAGGGTTGGTTATAAATGATTGCAACTATGGCATTTGCAATATCCCTACTCATCCCACATTCCCCTCCTTGGTGTGAATCCCTGTATGATGTGATGTATCAAGAATCTGTAAAGGTTGGGAAACATCCCTTTCTTAAACAGTCCCTCATGGACGTCTCCCTGATACCCCTTTGTTTCTTAAAAGTTCTCAACAATATGTGGGTATAAAAATGTATGGGAGCATCCACATCATCATGCAACTAGAGACTTGCTTCTATCAGATTTTCGATGATGATTGCTTCATTTCCAGCTACAATAGCCTCAATTAGCCTACCGAGTTCTTCATCCTCCAACTCAGCAGAATTCCAGAATTCCAATTGGTGATTTCTGTATATTATGGGGCTTTCAGTTAGTGAAAAGTGAAGATTGGACCGCAACATCCATTTAATCATCAACTCGATTGGTCTATTATCTTCAATGACCTAGAGAAGGGCACTCATGTTATGCTTTTTCTTGAGCGGATACACCATATTTGTATAAACACAGACAAGAACACATTCAAATAAATTATTTGTCATTAAAGGTCATTGCTTTAACATGTATTAAGTTATAATTTGAAGAATAAATGAAATACAGTCTTTAAGAACCTGTTCTTCGATAAATTGATAACCTACAAAGAAAACAAAGATATAAGTAAACATGAAATTAAAGCCCTAATGTGACACCCGGTAATTTCCCAATCCTATAACTAAGTAATCAACCTAATAATTAGGTGATTGTGAATATTATGCGCACTAAATTAGAATCAGCGCGGGCATGTGTTATGTGTGCCCTGCGCGAGTGCGCTATATTAGAATCAGCGCGGGCATGTGTTATGTGCGCCCTGCGCGAGCGCGCTATGTTAGAGTCAGCGCGGGCACGTTATGTGCGCCCTGCGCGAGCGCGCGATGTAAGAACCAGCGTGGGCATATGTTATGTGCGCCATGCGCGAATGTTTTGGCTTTATGTTTTCATGTAACTTAACTTTATGTTGTCTAATGGGTTGACCGTCCCGCATGATGCTAAGGCGGGTGCATCCCAAATCGTTTATGCGCGTGCGGAAGGGGAACTAACCTCCCCGCATGGCGGGAACATTGAGAGTTAGTTTGTCTGAAGCTCCAAGATGGAATTGACTTCAACATAACTGATCACTATGTTGAAATACCAAGACCACCTGGAGAATCTACAAATGAAACTCAATGTCCCTAACTGCGAGAAGGTTACGCACCTACCCGCAGCAAAGAAATGTCCTTCACGCAGAAAGCTATGCGCACAAAGTTATACGCGCAGAACACTTAGTCTATTCTCCAGATGTAAGGAGATTTTTCCCGCCCAAAAGGAAACAGTAGCGTGTTTCAGAGATTTCCACTTTTTACTGTACAACTGACAAAAGCACCTGAAAAAGCACACTGTAACATGAAAAGTCAACTGTCAGCCACCCCACTCTCACCAACCACAGACCTGCATGTCCTGTCCAAATCAAACCAGAATCTTTTATCCACTCCCTAGGACCAATCACCTCCACTTTTAAATAAATAATAATAATTTCCATACTTTATCATCATTACACCTAGATATGAAAAGATTACAATCCCCTAAAGCAAGGGATTGTGTTCCCTAAATCTTGCCTATAAATATGTAACCCAAATTATCACCCAAACACACTTCAAACTTCTCTCTTAAGAACTGCAAACTTGCACTAATCATCTCCCAAGCATCCGTTGTTTTCATTTCCGATCCTATTACTAGGTAAGCCGAGATTATAACCTTGAGATCTACTTTCCAACCCTTATATTCTCCTATTTCTTGATCTTAATATATATACTTCTTGTTATTTAATCGTATTCTAGACCTTCAATTTCGAGGCCAACACCAAGAAAACCCGAATCTCGATTAATCCCTTAACAAGAACCACAGGTGAGTCTCACATCCCCTATTTTCACTATTTTCACTGTTTTTAAACTGTTTTCGGGGCGAGGGACACGTACTTAATTTACGATTTATCATGGTATACTTACAAGTTATGCAAACGATTGTGTTTAAATTATGTTTCATGACGAGCAATGCAAACGGTTATCTATGGTTTACGATGTATGTGCGCCAGAATTCGAGTAAATGATCACTTTACCATTGGAACTCTAAGGGTAGGGACTGCTGGTTTGATCCATCCACTCGTAGGGGTCGCACCTCTTTGCATGGACGAGTGCCTAGAATGGGGCAGTACTATGGGATTGAGCCCGCTCGTAGGGGTCGCACCTCTTTGCATGGACGAGCGCCTTGTTTTCCGGCACAACGTCCGCGCGTAACCCGCGGGACGGTATTATTGATTAGCTCGTAGGGGCAACGCCTCTTTGCATAGACGAGCACGGTTTTTCAGAAATGTCCACGCGTAACCCGCGGGACGGTATTACATTATTTTAGCTCGTAGTGGCAGCGCCACTTTGCATGGACGAGCACGTTTTCCAGAAACGTTCGCGCGTAACCCGCGGAACGGTTCTATCAGAAATATGTTGTCAGAGCTATGTTTTCATACGGTTTATAAAGCATATGTTTAGACATGAAATCAGAAATGTGTTTCAATATGATTTTTACCAAGACTATGATGCAATACGATTTATTAAGTTACTAAAACTTGTGAACTCACTCAGTTTATACTGATTCAAATGTTTTACGTGTCTTTCAGGAGATAACTAGGTAGCGCATGGAGTCACACTTAGAGCACCTCACGCTGAACATCTAAAACTAGCTTTTTGAAAGATTTTAGTTCTATCCCTTCGATGCGCGTGGTTGTTCCCGCCGCGCAAGGGGATATGGCGTGGAAATCTTCAACAGTCTTTATACTTGGATGTTTTTATGAAATTTTTAAACAATGTAATGTATTTGTATTAAACATTTCATGCGCAATGAAAATCTTACTTTGAATGTTTGCAATGGCCCGTGCTTAATTATCAATCCCCACTCGCGCGCGCCCGGCTGTTTCCGCCGTTCAGGGCTGGGTGTGACAGATTGGTATCAGAGCACTGGTTATAGCGAACTAGGAAAAGAAGTTTTAACCTAGACTATAACCGTTGGGGAATCGCATGAAATATTTTTCAAAGAAAATATTTTCAAAAGAAACTATACACACACTTAGGAACACGGGTCACACAGTGTCTAGTGAATAAAGATAAGAACATTATGTGCTCAGAGTACATGCGCTAAGTTTGACATATTTTCATTCTCTTTTAAAGCGAGAATGCCTCCAACTAGAGCCAAGGGAATTACCATGACACCCGAGGAACTCGCGGAAATAATCGCGCAAGCGATCGCGACACATGAGGCCAGCAAGGCCGAATCTAGTCAGGGTCGTCAGGAGAACGAGACCCCAGAACCCGAATCAGGAGCCTTGGACAAAGGATGCTCCTATAAGACATTCATGGCCTGTAAGCCTTGGCCATTCAAGGGTACCGAAGGGGCCATTGGGCTCTACAACTGGATTGACAAGATGGAGACAGTTCTCTCCATTAGCGGATGTAGTGAGAACCAGAAGGTCCTTTACGCGACCTGCATGTTCCAAGAAGCAGCTTCGTCTTGGTGGAAGCTTCAAGTGAAGACTATGGGGCGAGAAGTTGCTCTTCACAAGACCTGGGAGGAGCTGAAGGAAATGTTGATGAGAAAGTTCTGCTCTCGCGCAGAAATTCAGAGTCTACAACAGGAATTCTGGAACCACACCATGGTAGGAACGGATATCGACGCCTACAACAACCGGTTCAACGAGCTTTGCCAGTTGGTGCCAGACATGGCAAACACGGAGGAAAAGAAGATCGAGAGGTATATCTTTGGGTTACCTCCTGTTGTTAGGGTTCCGCTCAACGCCGCAGCGCCTCCAACCTTTGATGAGGCGGTAGCGCGGGCCATCACCCTTACAAGGGATACGGTCCGTGCGGGTATGTTGACTACGCGCGGAAACGAGCAGCGAACCTCTGACTCCAAGAGGAAATGGAACTCTCACCACCGAGGGTCCGACTCCAAGCAGCCACCGTTCAAGAAGCAGGAGAGCGCAAGGGTTTACGCGATCCAAGCCGCGGAGCCATCAAGGAAAGGATACAGCGAGCCTCGCCCATGGTGCAGCAAATGCAAGTATCACCACGAGGGTGAATGCGCAAGAATCGAATGCGCCAAATGTGGCAGACCAGGTCACAAGGCGATGAATTGCCGTATCAGAGAAGCTGGAGCAAGCGACAACTGCTACGCATGCGGGAAGCCAGGGCATTTTAGTCGGGATTGCCCGCAAAAGGGAAACCAAGCTCGCGGGAGAGCTTTTGTGATCGGCGCGGGCGAAGCAAAAGAAGAGCCGAACGTGGTAACTGGTACGTTTTTACTTAACTGCCATTTTGCATCTGTCTTATTTGATACTGGAGCTGACCTAAGTTTTATATCCGCTAAATTTAAAGACTCCCTAGGCTTAGCGACCAGTAGGCTAGACACACCTTATACTATAGAACAAGCCAATGGTAGGCAGTTTTGCGCGATCGAAAGGACTGAGCAATGTGTGTTAGTCATGGGAGGTCACGAGTTCAATATTAACTTATTGCCAATAGACTTGGGAAGTTTTGACATTGTAATAGGTATGGATTGGTTAGTCGAGAACCACGCGGAAGTTAATTGCCATGAGAAGCAGGTTCGGGTCCCACTGTTGAACGGAGAAACCTTGGTAATTCAAGGGGAAAGAAGGGGAGTTGCGACAAAACTGATTTCGTGCCTAAAGGCGCGCAAGTGCCTAAGGAAAGGGTGCTATGCCTTCTTGGCGCATGTAGTAGAGAAGAAAGGAGATGAGCGAAGAATTGAAGACTTACCAGTAGTGCGCGAATTTCCAGAAGTTTTTCCTGAAGATTTGCCCGGATTACCGCCGCCGCGACAAGTCGAGTTTCGAATTGATTTAGTCCCAGGAGCTGCGCCCGTAGCTCGAGCGCCTTATCGACTAGCTCCATCTGAGATGCAAGAGCTATCCAATAAGTTACAGGAACTATTGGATAAGGGTTTCATATGCCCAAGCTTTTCACCTTGGGGAGCTCCAGTACTGTTTGTTAAGAAGAAGGATGGTTCGTTCAGAATGTGTATTGACTACAGGGAGCTGAACAAGCTGACAGTCAAGAATCGGTACCCCTTACCGAGGATTGACGACTTATTTGACCAGTTGCAGGGATCCAGTTATTATTTGAAGATAGATCTACGGTCAGGATACCACCAACTTAGGGTCCATGAGGAAGATGTGCCGAAAACAGCCTTCCGAACTAGATACGGCCATTATGAGTTCTTAGTGATGCCTTTCGGGCTAACTAATGCGCCGGCTGTATTCATGGATCTGATGAACCGCGTGTGCAAACCATACTTGGATAAATTTGTAATTGTATTTATAGATGATATTCTGATTTACTCTCAGACCAAGGCCGAGCATGAGCAACACCTGAGATTGATTTTGGAATTGTTGAGGAAAGAAAAGTTGTATGCGAAGTTTTCCAAGTGTGAGTTTTGGCTTAGAGAAGTTCACTTTCTCGGTCACGTTGTAAACGAGAAAGGAATACACGTTGATCCTTCCAAAGTCAAGGCCATCGAAAACTGGGAAGCGCCAAAAACCCCAACTGAGGTGAGGCAATTCCTAGGACTAGCTGGCTACTATCGACGCTTCATTGAGAACTTCTCCAAGATAGCTCTACCTCTGACCGCGCTAACTCAGAAAGACAAGAAGTTTGTTTGGGGCGAAAATCAGGAAGCGGCGTTTCAAATGTTGAAACAGAAGTTATGTAGTGCGCCAATTTTGTCTCTGCCCGAGGGGACGGATGACATCGTCGTTTACTGCGACGCTTCACATCAGGGACTCGGATGTGTCCTTATGCAGCGAGACAAAGTCATAGCGTATGCCTCGCGCCAACTCAAGAACAATGAAAAGAACTACACAACGCATGATCTGGAACTTGGAGCGGTTGTCTTCGCGCTAAAGATTTGGCGCCATTACCTCTACGGTACAAAGTGTATAATCTTTACGGATCACAAGAGCCTTCAACATATATTTGATCAAAAGGATTTAAACATGAGGCAACGAAGATGGGTGGAGTTGTTGAATGATTATGATTGTGAAATTAAGTATCACCCTGGAAAGGCGAATGTGGTAGCAGACGCGCTAAGTAGGAAGGAGCGAATAAAAACGCTACGAGTCAAGGCTCTAAGGTTGACCATTCACGCAGATCTCTCTACTCGCATCCGAGACGCTCAGCAAGAAGCCTTGAAACCAGAGTTTGTTAAAAACGAATCCCTTGGGGGTATGATTAAGAGTTTGGAACTTAAAGAGAACGGTAATCTATATTTCGCTAACCGCATATGGGTCCCTCTCAAGGGAGGATTGCGCGAGCAAGTATTAAACGAAGCTCACAAGACGCGGTATTCCGTACATCCTGGCGCAGACAAGATGTACCAAGATGTTAGAGCGCTGTATTGGTGGCCCAATATTAAAGGCGCCATCGCGACGTATGTCAGTAAGTGCCTGACGTGTTCGAAGGTGAAGGCTGAATACCAGAAGCCGTCGGGGTTACTTCAGCAGCCAGAAATTCCCATGTGGAAGTGGGAACAAATCTCTATGGACTTCATCACCAAACTGCCAAGGACACCTGGGGGTTACGACACGATCTGGGTTATTGTAGATCGGCTAACTAAGTCAGCGCACTTCCTGCCGATCAAGGAAACCGATAAGATGGAAAAGTTAGCCCGATTGTATATTCGAGAAGTAGTTTCAAAACATGGAGTCCCAGTATCCATCATTTCTGATAGAGATAGTCGGTTCACCTCAAGGTTTTGGAGATCGTTACAAGGGGCTTTAGGTACTCGTCTTGACATGAGTACGGCTTATCATCCCCAAACGGATGGGCAAAGCGAGCGAACAATCCAGACATTGGAAGATATGCTGCGCGCGTGAGCAATCGATTTCGGAGGTAGCTGGGATACTCATCTCCCATTGGTGGAATTTTCTTACAACAACAGTTATCACACAAGCCTCAAGGCTGCGCCGTTTGAAGCTTTGTATGGGCGCAAGTGTAGATCCCCACTGTGCTGGGCTGAAGTGGGTGACAAGCAAATGACTGGTCCAGAATTGATCCAAGAAACAACAGACAAGATTTTTCAGATACGGGATCGCCTTAAGACAGCGCGCGACAGACAGAAGAGCTACGCAGATGTGCGAAGGAAACCGTTGGAGTTTCAAGTAGGGGATAGAGTACTTTTGAAAGTCTCTCCATGGAAAGGAGTCCCCCGTTTCGGCAAGCGAGGAAAGTTGAATCCGCGCTACATTGGACCATTTGAGATCCTGGAAAGGATCGGTCCGGTTGCTTATAAACTCCGTCTACCCGCCGAACTCAGTGGAGTTCATGATACGTTCCTTGTATCCAACCTCAAAAAGTGCTTATCTGACGAAACGTTGATTTTGCCATTGGACGAGATTCACATCGACAAACAACTGCACTTCGTAGAAGAACCTATAGCAGTAACCGATTGGAAAGAACAAAAGTTACGCAGAAGCAGAATCAAGTTAGTAAAGGTTCAATGGAACTCAAGGCGTGGGCCTGAATTCACTTGGGAAAGAGAAGATCAAATACGCAAGAAATACCCACACCTCTTTCAGAACATGGCTTCTGCCAGCGACGTCTCCTAAATTTCGGGACGAAATTCTCTTAACAGGGGGAAAATGTGACACCCGGTAATTTCCCAATCCTATAACTAAGTAATCAACCTAATAATTAGGTGATTGTGAATATTATGCGCACTAAATTAGAATCAGCGCGGGCATGTGTTATGTGCGCCCTGCGCGAGCGCGCTATATTAGAATCAGCGCGGGCATGTGTTATGTGCGCCCTGCGCGAGCGCGCTATGTTAGAGTCAGCGCGGGCACGTTATGTGCGCCCTGCGCGAGCGCGCGATGTAAGAACCAGCGTGGGCATATGTTATATGCGCCATGCGCGAATGTTTTGGCTTTATGTTTTCATGTAACTTAACTTTATGTTGTCTAATGGGTTGACCGTCCCGCATGATGCTAAGGCGGGTGCATCCCAAATCGTTTATGCGCGTGCGGAAGGGGAACTAACCTCCCCGCATGGCGGGAACATTGAGAGTTAGTTTGTCTGAAGCTCCAAGATGGAATTGACTTCAACATAACTGATCACTATGTTGAAATACCAAGACCACCTGGAGAATCTACAAATGAAACTCAATGTCCCTAACTGCGAGAAGGTTACGCACCTACCCGCAGCAAAGAAATGTCCTTCACGCAGAAAGCTATGCGAACAAAGTTATACGCGCAGAACACTTAGTCTATTCTCCAGATGTAAGGAGATTTTTCCCGCCCAAAAGGAAACAGTAGCGTGTTTCAGAGATTTCCACTTTTTACTGTACAACTGACAAAAGCACCTGAAAAAGCACACTGTAACATGAAAAGTCAACTGTCAGCCACCCCACTCTCACCAACCACAGACCTGCATGTCCTGTCCAAATCAAACCAGAATCTTTTATCCACTCCCTAGGACCAATCACCTCCACTTTTAAATAAATAATAATAATTTCCATACTTTATCATCATTACACCTAGATATGAAAAGATTACAATCCCCTAAAGCAAGGGATTGTGTTCCCTAAATCTTGCCTATAAATATGTAACCCAAATTATCACCCAAACACACTTCAAACTTCTCTCTTAAGAACTGCAAACTTGCACTAATCATCTCCCAAGCATCCGTTGTTTTCATTTCCGATCCTGTTACTAGGTAAGCCGAGATTATAACCTTGAGATCTACTTTCCAACCCTTATATTCTCCTATTTCTTGATCTTAATATATATACTTCTTGTTATTTAATCGTATTCTAGACCTTCAATTCCGAGGCTAACACCAAGAAAACCCGAATCTCGATTAATCCCTTAACAAGAACCACAGGTGAGTCTCACAGCCCCTATTTTCACTGTTTTTAAACTGTTTTCGGGGCGAGGGACACGTACTTAATTTACGATTTATCATGGTATACTTACAAGTTATACAAACGATTTTGTTTAAATTATGTTTCATGACGAGCAATGCAAACGGTTATCTATGGTTTACGATGTATGTGCGCCAGAATTCGAGTAAGTGATCACTTTACCATTGGAACTCTAAGGGTAGGGACTGCTGGTTTGATCCACCCACTCGTAGGGGTCGCACCTCTTTGCATGGACGAGTGCCTAGAATGGGGCAGTACTATGGGATTGAGCCCGCTCGTAGGGGTCGCACCTCTTTGCATGGACGAGCTCCTTGTTTTCGGCACAACGTCCGCGCGTAACCCGCGGGACGGTATTATTGATTAGCTCGTAGGGGCAACGCCTCTTTGCATAGACGAGCACGGTTTTTCAGAAATGTCCACGCGTAACCCGCGGGACGGTATTACATTATTTTAGCTCGTAGTGGCAGCGCCACTTTGCATGGACGAGCACGTTTTCCAGAAACGTTCGCGCGTAACCCGCGGAACGGTTCTATCAGAAATATGTTGTCAGATCTATGTTTTCATACGGTTTATCAAGCATATGTTTAGACATGAAATCAGAAATGTGTTTCAATATGATTTTTACCAAGACTATGATGCAATACGATTTATCAAGTTACTAAAACTTGTGAACTCACTCAGTTTATACTGATTCAAATGTTTTACGTGTCTTTCAGGAGATAACTAGGTAGCGCATGGAGTCACACTTAGAGCACCTCACGCTGAACATCTAAAACTAGCTTTTTGAAAGATTTTAGTTCTATCCCTTCGATGCGCGTGGTTGTTCCCGCCGCGCAAGGGGATATGGCGTGGAAATCTTCAACAGTCTTTATACTTGGATGTTTTTATGAAATTTTTAAACAATGTAATGTATTTGTATTAAACATTTCATGCGCAATGAAAATCTTACTTTGAATGTTTGCAATGGCCCATGCTTAATTATCAATCCCCACTCGCGCGCGCCCGGCTGTTTCCGCCGTTCAGGGCTGGGTGTGACAGATTGGTATCAGAGCACTGGTTATAGCGAACTAGGAAAAGAAGTTTTAACCTAGACTATAACCGTTGGGGAATCGCATGAAATATTTTTCAAAGAAAATATTTTCAAAAGAAACTATACACACACTTAGGAACACGGGTCACACAGTGTCTAGTGAATAAAGATAAGAACATTATGTGCTCAGAGTACATGCGCTAAGTTTGACATATTTTCATTCTCTTTTAAAGCGAGAATGCCTCCAACTAGAGCCAAGGGAATTACCATGACACCCGAGGAACTCGCGGAAATAATCGCGCAAGCGATCGCGACACATGAGGCCAGCAAGGCCGAATCTAGTCAGGGTCGTCAGGAGAACGAGACCCCAGAACCCGAATCAGGAGCCTTGGACAAAGGATGCTCCTATAAGACATTCATGGCCTGTAAGCCTTGGCCATTCAAGGGTACCGAAGGGGCCATTGGGCTCTACAACTGGATTGACAAGATGGAGACAGTTCTCTCCATTAGCAGATGTAGTGAGAACCAGAAGGTCCTTTACCACAGACCTGCATGTCCTGTCCAAATCAAACCAGAATCTTTTATCCACTCCCTAGGACCAATCACCTCCACTTTTAAATAAATAATAATAATTTCCATACTTTATCATCATTACACCTAGATATGAAAAGATTACAATCCCCTAAAGCAAGGGATTGTGTTCCCTAAATCTTGCCTATAAATATGTAACCCAAATTATCACCCAAACACACTTCAAACTTCTCTCTTAAGAACTGCAAACTTGCACTAATCATCTCCCAAGCATCCGTTGTTTTCATTTCCGATCCTGTTACTAGGTAAGCCGAGATTATAACCTTGAGATCTACTTTCCAACCCTTATATTCTCCTATTTCTTGATCTTAATATATATACTTCTTGTTATTTAATCGTATTCTAGACCTTCAATTCCGAGGCTAACACCAAGAAAACCCGAATCTCGATTAATCCCTTAACAAGAACCACAGGTGAGTCTCACAGCCCCTATTTTCACTGTTTTTAAACTGTTTTCGGGGCGAGGGACACGTACGTAATTTACGATTTATCATGGTATACTTACAAGTTATGCAAACGATTGTGTTTAAATTATGTTTCATGACGAGCAATGCAAACGGTTATCTATGGTTTACGATGTATGTGCGCCAGAATTCGAGTAAGTGATCACTTTACCATTGGAACTCTAAGGGTAGGGACTGCTGGTTTGATCCACCCACTCGTAGGGGTCGCACCTCTTTGCATGGACGAGTGCCTAGAATGGGGCAGTACTATGGGATTGAGCCCGCTCGTAGGGGTCGCACCTCTTTGCATGGACGAGCGCCATGTTTTCCGGCACAACGTCCGCGCGTAACCCGCGGGACGGTATTATTGATTAGCTCGTAGGGGCAACGCCTCTTTGCATAGACGAGCACGGTTTTTCAGAAATGTCCACGCGTAACCCGCGGGACGGTATTACATTATTTTAGCTCGTAGTGGCAGCGCCACTTTGCATGGACGAGCACGTTTTCCAGAAACGTTCGCGCGTAACCCGCGGAACGGTTCTATCAGAAATATGTTGTCAGATCTATGTTTTCATACGGTTTATCAAGCATATGTTTAGACATGAAATCAGAAATGTGTTTCAATATGATTTTTACCAAGACTATGATGCAATACGATTTATCAAGTTACTAAAACTTGTGAACTCACTCAGTTTATACTGATTCAAATGTTTTGCGTGTCTTTCAGGAGATAACTAGGTAGCGCATGGAGTCACACTTAGAGCACCTCACGCTGAACATCTAAAACTAGCTTTTTGAAAGATTTTAGTTCTATCCCTTCGATGCGCGTGGTTGTTCCCGCCGCGCAAGGGGATATGGCGTGGAAATCTTCAACAGTCTTTATACTTGGATGTTTTTATGAAATTTTTAAACAATGTAATGTATTTGTATTAAACATTTCATGCGCAATGAAAATCTTACTTTGAATGTTTGCAATGGCCCGTGCTTAATTATCAATCCCCACTCGCGCGCGCCCGGCTGTTTCCGCCGTTCAGGGCCGGGTGTGACACCTAAACCCATATAATGAGTGTTGGAAATCATTCAATTGTAGCTTACCGAGTCGGATAAAGTTGGATGACCAACTTAGGTTAGGATATTTAATAAGCGATTGAGATTCTGGGAAGCAAGAAAGTTAGCAATAATGCAAAGAAGAAAAAGGGAAAAAGGTGAAATGAAAAATTTTGTAAGTCCCCCTTATATAGTGTGTTCTGGTCATATTTGAAAGTGGGTTTTAAATGAATTTTGTCGTTTTGCACAGGAATACTGCAAAAAACCCAATTTTAAATTTACGATTACAAAGCTTGCTTGATAAAGTATATTTCTAAAGCTTGTTCGTCCCAGAGTTTGTTCAGATATTTTAAAGTAATTAGAAATAAACTAAGTGGATAAGATGAAGGAAGGTTACTCGAATATACAAGATTGCTCGAAAACTAAATCACAAGTTAAATAATCAAGTATAATTCATCAAATAGGCAACCTTACTCGGAAACAATAAAGAATACAAAACTAATAACTTAGAGATATTTCTAATTGTCAACCTTACTCGAATACCTTATTCTCACTAACCTTACTCGATTATACATAGAAAAGCAAAAAATTTAACTAATATTCATTCAAGTGTACTTTAAAGCAAAGTGTACTTGAAAACGATTCAAGAGTGCAAAGTGTGCTAGAGAGGACTTGTTATCCTTTCATACAAATGTGTGCTCATAAAATAAAGTGTACTCGGAAAGTGAAACTTGCTTGAGATTTTCTAAAATAAACAATATGCTTGAAGAACACTTGGAATATTATATATAGACAAGTGTGCTCTAAGCATGAAGTTTGCTCGATGAACAAAGTTTACTCGAAAATACTTGTAATTTCAGAAAATATTATGTCATTCATTGAAGTATGCTTGACAAATACCCATATTAACTAAAACCACCAAGTTTACTCGAAACAAGTATTTAAAGCATATTAATAAAAGTATCACATATTCATCAAGTGTGCTTGATGGTGTGTGCGCGGTGTGTTGTAAATTGATAACCGGGAGATTTAAGCTTTGCACAAGACCGTCTTTTAAATTTATAAAAGTGATTTCTACTAAAACTAAACACACACAAAATTAGCAAGTGTACCTATCGTATATATAGGATAGTATTGGTAAGAACCAAGTATCGATCCGTGGGCACAAATGTTTCTAATAAAGAATCTTCGTCTTACTTTAATCAGAGGGTTTAATCATTTTTGAGATTGATTTTTAAACTTTTTATAAAATGGAAATACTTATATATAATATATATGTGAAAAGAAAAGAAATTCTAAGTGAGTAATTCAATTATATGAAGGTTTACCATCTAATATCGAGAATCCACTCCATTATTCCTTGATAATTATTAAATAAACATGTGATAAACTTGTCCTAAAATGTATGATAGAATAGTCCCTCATTTCTAAGTGAACATATTCTATGACATAAAAGAAAGTAGCATGCGTATTTTAAAGTCCATCCTTTCCTAATGTCATACTATCACGAGAATGTCAGTTTAAGTAGACAAGCAGTTTGGTATAGTAGAACGATTAAGATTGACTTCGATTTCTCAAATACCAATCCTAACAACTTCGAGTGGTTGTATTTAAATCACACAACCTCCCCTTGGTTGATTTAATTAGATTATAATTACACATTCCATTAACATATGATTTCTTTAACTAGCATGATAACCTAAGCAATCGTGTTAACAACGTTATTTCAGAACTATCAAAACTAGAGAAATAGATCATAGCTTATATCTCATCATTTCTAAGTAAAACATAAGGATCCATATTTTATCTTGAATAAGGTATCAAAGTATTCTTTTTACCATTTCTAGTTTCCAAGAACATGAGTTAACATGAATGATTATAAATCATCAACTTTGATGTACTGAGTTAAAGTGATAAAACATTTCTTCATCAATGGATAATTGCAAAATAACCATGTACTATACCAAACTAAACCACATGTTTTACATAATCATTTAAGAAAAACAAAGCTTCTTCATAGATTATGAATGGTAATTGGAGTTTAGCTCATAATGAGCATGGTTATGAATATAAAAAGAGATGATGATAACAAACACATGATTAAACTAGAACAATCTAACCAAATGTGGATGAATCTCCCTTCTTAATGATGATGGATTATGGTGATGTTGATGACGATGGATGATGATGATAACCTCCAAGCCTTCAAACTACTCAAAAGATCTTCAATATGAGTGTAATGTGGGTGTTTTTATAAGAGAAACCCGTTTAGAGATCTACTTCAAGCACACCAAGTGAGTGCAATTTAAGCCTCTATTTATAGGCTGTCTGAAGAGAGGGGCACAACCCCATGCCTTAAGAGGCACGACCCCGTGTCTAGGTGTCCCAGTTGCATGTTGTCATATTGTAGATGATGACTCACCACGAGGGCGTGCTTTTGGGGCACGGCCCCATTCTTTTTAACAACATGTGCTTAATTCCATTTTATCTTATCTGAAGGTGACCACAGCCTCGTGGTTGTGGGGCACGGCTCCGTGCTTTTGGTCTCAGTATTTGTTGTTTCTTGTATATTTTTGTCTTTACTTGTGTTCAAAAGCATGGGAGCGTGGTTCATGGGGCACGGGGGCGTGGTTGAGGCTTTTCTTGGGGTTTCTTTTGTTTTTCTTCGTCTTTTCACTTGTTTCTTCATTTAAGGCTTGGATTTACCTGAAATTGCATTTTAATGTGATAAGTAGCCTTCTAAGCTAGTTTATTTGATAGAAGTTGCAGTTTTTAGAGATTATTTGATGCTGAAAAGATGTATAATTTTATATACATCAAACATCCACACACTTGAACCTTGCTTGTCCTCAAGCAAGGTACTTATAAATATTCTCTAAAATAGCAACTTAGGACCATAGCTTCAGATATCCCGAAAAGAGTTCTAAGAAAATGGGAACAAAATAACCAACCTTAAATCATAGGATATATATAGTGATATATAAAAAGATGGTTTGTTTTTATGAGCTTCTGTTTATGCAAAACGTCACGTTCTCACAATGTTCTGTCTCACTATGTTTATATATCTAATCATACTTGTGATGTATGTATGTGAACACTCTTAGTCAGAAAGTGACCTATGAAAAATAAGCTTGTAACAAGTTTAAATCTCCACCTATGCGAAGGGTTGCATAGAGCAGAAGGTAATTTTAGGGTTGGTTTTGTCTGAATCGGGATTTGGTGTTTTGTGGTGGTTCAGGGGTTTCGGTTAATAAGGATAGTAAATACAACTTCTGCTGATTGTCGGGAATCTTAAGATGTTTTCAGTGGTCTGCTTTTTCTCCCGTTTGTGAAACTCAAAAAGTTTTTTAATTTTTTTTTAATTCATACCTAGTGACTCTTTTAAGGTTAGATCGTCAAGACCAGTTTTGTCGAGGATGTGAATCAGTTCTTCCTCAATACTGCTATGAGAATAACTCCCAATTCTAATGGATCGTTCGGCTTTGAGCCTAATAGCCCCAACCCTCATTAGTTCGGCATATTCATGTTGAGACCGATTTTGACTTTTTCTACATCTTCCTTGGTGGGACCAGTTTCCGCATCCTAAGCATCGTTCATATCTTTTTGCTCTTCTTTTCAATGAATTTTTTGAAACTCCACAAAATGGTGGCCTTTGTTTGTTTTGGCCCCACTTTTTTCCTCACCTCATTTCTTAAGAGAAAGATTCTCTCCCTAAATTCTCGAGGCAACCTAGGTTTTGCGAAATGTATGCAACAAAGAAAATTGAAATCGAAACAATGCATTTCCAGTTCTTTAGGGTCTGCCGTTAAAAGACCAGTGTTGTACTTTACCGGTTTGAGAGGGGTAAAGTGGTAAGGTTTTGGTTTAGGGTTTTGTAATTTGGAGAATGCTTTGAGAGGTTTGTAGTGATATTGCCTTCTTCCTTTTATAACGCTTCGTGCGGTCTTGAAATGAATATTTGTGACAAGTTCTAAATCACACGAAACATATGACTCACTCAAAGCTTCCGAAAAAATATTTATATGACATGAGGTTTATCTCATAGTAACAGAGGAATTGGGTATAAACGCCATATTTTGCATAAATTTATTCTCAATATTACAAAACTTCTTTTTAGTTTTTCACTTTTTTGGTTATAATAGATTTTTAGTTTGGTTATTTGCAAAAATATGTCCTAGATTTTCTTTTGGTTTGATTATGAAAAATAGTCTTTGTTTGCTACAAAAATTTTAGTTTAATAGAGAATTTTATAATTAGTTGATCAAGCAATTGGTCAAGTGATTCCCCTTCCCACACTTGAATCTCACATTGTCCTCAATGTGAAAAGATTCATTAAAAAGATTAAAATTCAAATGAAGTATGGTGGGTAAAATGGAGAGGTACTTCCCTACGGGTTAACGGAATTTTGATAGAGCGTCCCCTGTTTTTCGTCCATTTTACTGTTTTGTACCTGTATAATATAAAACTGCAAACAACCACAAACAACCAAGCATAATTCTATTGAAAATTGGGTATGGAATCATTAATACCCTGCCCACACGGGCTAAATAAGTACCTTCTACGATGTCTTGGCACCCATGGCCATAAAAAGTATCCAACCAACCAAATAAACAAACAACAGAATGTAAATTGTTCAAACAAGCATAATAATAATGTCATGAAAATACCACCTCCTGAGCCCATACCCATGCTAGACCTATCATCTCCGCTGCTCGTTAATTACCTGTGTCCGGGACGAACGATCCCCACTGCCTGTCCATGCGTTGTCCCAAACTGTCAATCTCTCGCCTCGTTTCTGCATATTCTGCTGCTCGTTGTGCGTCAGATGCAGCAACTTGTTCTGTTATCCTGTCAAACGAGGCGGTAGTGTTAGCCTGGAACTGGTCAATGAGGCCATATATGCCCTCGAATGAGTATCAGCTATCATAAGACGAGCTAGGGCCGGCCCCTGATGAAGATGGACCTCCGTGTTGGTGGTATGTGCGACGGCGGTCAGTCGGGGTGGTGATCCTCCCCTCCTCTCGGGTATGTCCTGAATCATCATCTTAGCCGGGTCTTCAGGATCCCAAACATGGTTCAATGCATCATAGAACCTCCACATTTTCGGGTTTCGGCTGACCTGTTGGACCATTTGAATGCTGATGCAATAATCGAGGCTGAGTGCGACCGGTCTCTGGCTTTGGGTTCCATCTGTGTCGGCATTATAGGCTTCATACAGTTTATAAATCCAGGCACCGCCAAAGATCGGGGTATTAGGGCTTTTTGCATTTGCATTCGTCTTGAAAAGATGACAGAACAGATATGTGATATTGCAAGCCATTTAGTTCTTTATGCAGTACAAGGCCCATAAATCCCTCAGGTTCACCACTGCTTCGCTCTGACCTCGTGCTGTTACCATGTGGCTCAACAGTCGGAGAATGTATCTCATGAGTGGGTCGCGTAAGGCGGTGCTCTTTGAGCTGCTAGCACAGTAGGCCTCATCCCCATAACTCAGTAGTTACCAAGCTTGCTTTTTGGTGTTACCCGCTTCTGCTGACTCATCCTCATCCTCATCTAAAAATCTAATCATAGACTCGCACCAGATGGGTTTGTCAGTTTCATCACTCGTTTATATCCCAAAATACCCAAATGGGTCATTGATGTCGTGTTCCATTCTCCCCCACACCTGAATTCCACAGCTTCTTCATCCCACATACTCAAATTTCTTGTCTTGAATGAGAACGAGGCTAGAAATTCCTTGGTTAGTTCTGTCACAGCTTTAACCTTTTGATTCAACACACCTCTCCATGGTCCATTCACGAACTGTTTGTACCGTTGTCACAGATTCACTTGTGTTAGTGTGTCCTTGCAAGCATAGAAATGTGCTTCGGAGCGTAGGTTATTGAGGTAGCCCAGTCGTTGTCAGGCCGGTATATCTATGGTGGTTTGTACAGAAAATAACAGGAATGCGTGTTGATCATCACCGTATTCAGCCATCTGCAAATTATACTCAGATTAGTCTATTTCTTATCAAAGATTGGCTTAAAAATTTGGAATAGTGTGTTAACCACGGTGCCGTGCTTCTTGAAGCACGACCCCATGTTATCAATAAGCACGGTACCATGCTTTTACAAGCACGTCCCCATGCTGCGGGTCTTTGGCAGTTAACCTAGAATCTGATTTTGACTTTTCGTTGACCAGCAGATGACCACGGGTCGTGTTTTGTAAAGAATAGCCCGTGTTTTTAATCCTAAATCTTCCTCAAACAAGATTCGAACTTACGATTCCAACCGGTTTTGTCATGTTATTCAGGTTTTAAGTATTTAACAAATTATCCAAGATCCGAACCCAAATTGTTTTTCTTAACAAAACACAAGTGTAAACCTATCTAATAATTCATTATCCTAGATCTAAGCAATTAACCCATCTAATTTCTGGGTTTGTACATGATTTTATCAATTGGTGAGATTTGGGATTTGATTTATACCTAAAAGATGAATTTGAACATTAGATTCGATAAATTAACATACTTTTTGTTAGAAATCGAAGATTTGAGGCAAAGGTTTGAAAAATTGATGAAGGTTCGGTGGTTTTTTGGTGTTAGAACGAAGTGGTGTTAGGGTTAAATGATTGGAAAATGTTATTTTATTTGAAAAATTCGTAACTGCACTGTTGACAAAAGCACGGCCCTGTGCATTTGGAAGCACGGTAGTGTGCTGCAGGTAGCAGTCAGTTTCTTTCTGTTTTGCAGTTTATTTGTCGAACTGGTTCGTTTTTAACTGATTTTCTTTAAGGATTTAAAGTTAAGATAAAAATTAAAAGTCTTAACAAATGAAAGGCTTTCATAAAAATTCTCGTAGAATCGAGAATGAAGTTTTCATTCTCTACATGCCAGATCATGAATTAGTAACTGCATCCAATTTCTAAAAAAATCCTAATCATTTTTTCTCGAGCCGTACGAGGAGAAAGCTATTTATCGACATCAATTTTTTAAAAAGAATCAAATTCTTTTTAGTAATTATGATATAAAAAAAGAAGGAAATTGGATCCATCCCTGGAGGCATAGGCATAGACGAAGAAAGCAGAAACATAGGGGTAGATGAAAGCAGGGATTGAATCGTAAAAGACATAATTAACATAATTAGAAAAGAAAAGTAAACAACAATCCCAAATCACGAAACATAAAACTTGGCATGAGTAACTCCTAACACGACAAAGTCTGGACTTCTAACGACCAACATTCCCAAACAAATCTTGAATGTGTGGTGGGGATCTTTTAGCTTCCAAGAGATCGGAAAGCTTTTTATCTAGCTTTGTGATCTGCCGGTTAAGATAATTGAGCTTTTAATCCACATCCTTGTTGTGCCTATCCGCAACATGGAAATTCTCAAACCGCAGTAGTTCGACTTTGTTGGTCAGCTCGATTAGACGAGCCTTTGTTTGGATGTTACTTTCTACATGGTCTCTCACAATGCATTGGAGCCTCATGATTTCTTTCTCACGGTTTGAGGAAGAATCACCATGCTTTCCCCTTCTCACTGGTCTCCATTCCATTTTCTTACTTTCCATTTCAGTAAACTTGTGTTTGGTATGGATGGAATAGTGACTGTAATGTCTAGCACGGCCCCGTGCTTCTTGGAGCACGGCCCCGTGCTGATAGGGGAATAAATGTTTCTGATTCATAGAATTGTACGGAGTCAGCGCGTATCAAGCTGAAGATTCTAGGGTGACCACGGCCCCGTGCTTCAAGAAGCACGACCCCATGCTTTTTATCACTAAAATTTTCTTTGATTTTTCAGCCAAACGCGAGAGTAGGAATTTTTAGAATGATGTTTAACATGTTAATTTGATGGTTTGACCATCCTAAAATTTACTTTTCATTAAAATTAAAAGTTCCTAAACAATTATTGGATAAGCCCGGTTTTTCTAGAAATGAGAAATAAGCGGGTTAAGCCCGAGGGTCCTAGCACAATGTGCCTAGTGCACTTGTTTACACATGAAATCAGAAAATTAAGGTTCCTAGATCTCTCCGAAGGGTTCTCCTCCTTCGAATGGTTATAGTGGTGGAAAGTACGTGAAACCAAGAACTTGCAACTGGAGCTGTTCGTTAATGTCCCGAAGCTCCATTTTCATGATCTCCACCGATTCGGTGGGTTGAAAGAGATGCATCTTTTCGAGGAGATTCATTTCGGTGAGTTCTTTGACGAGTTCTTGAAGTTTCATCAAAAGCTCGGTTTTGGATACATGTCGGGTTTTGTTCCTCGGTTGGCGAGGGACGGGGATTGCTTCGCTCATCTCAGTAGGCATGTTGTGATCTCAGGAGAGAGTGTTATGTATTTGGGTTGGTGCAAGAAATGCATTAGCAAATGGTGCCATTTATGGCCAACCAGTTGCCAGGCACAACCCCGTGTTTGTAAAAGCAAGGCCCCGTGTTTTTGATCTGACAATTCTATTACAAACCAGTCTTACTGAGATTTTTGCAGCGAAGATTCCGGCATGCACTTTGTGGCACGGGACCGTACTTCTAGGAGAAAGCCCATGTGTTTTTGGTATTATATATATTTTATTATTATTATTATTATTGTTATTATTATTATTATTATTATTATTATTATTATTGTTATTATTATTGTTATTGTTGTTGTTATTATTATTATTATTATTATTATTTTAAAATAAAGGAACATATTTACAAGGCCTAGTTTAACTCAGGTCTTGGCCAGACCTTTTTGACGGTATTTATTGGCTCGGGCAGAGGATTAGTAACTCCGCAACTTCTTTGAATTGCCCGTCGATGTATGGTTTTAATCGATGTCCATTGACTTTGAACTTGTGCCCATTAGTATTTGAGATCTCCACTCTCCCTTAGTCAAAAACTGATTCACCTACGTACGGACCTGTCCAGCGAGAATTCAGTTTTCCTGGAAAAAGACGTAAACATGTGTTGTATAATAATACTCGATTGCCAGTTTTAAACTTCTTGTTTCCTTTAAAATGTGCGTCGTGTAAACATTTAGTCTTTTCTTTGTAAGACCAGGAGTTTTCATAGGCCAGTGCCTTTAATTCCTCTAGCTCGTGAATCTAATCTTCCCGGTTTTTACTGGCAGTTTTTAAATCAAAATTCACTGCTCGGAGAGCCCAATAAGCTTTGTGTTTTAATTCTACGGGAAGATGACATGCTTTTCCATAAACGAGTTTGAAAGTGTTGTTCCTATGGGGGGTTTTGTAGGATGTCCTAAGGTCCCACAAAGCGTCATCTAACTTTTCCGCCAAATTTTTGCGATTCATTCCTCTAGTTCTTTCAAGGATTCTCTTAATTCCCCGATTCGTGACTTCTACTTGCCCACTAGTCTGAGGGTGATATGGTGTTTCCAGTTGGTGGTAGACTCCATATCTTGCTAAGACTTTGTCCATTAGTGCGTTACAGAAGTGAGTATCGAAGCAGGAAAATAACTTTTTCAGAAAACGAAAAACTACCCAAGCATCATTTGTGGGAAGAGCTTGTGCTTCTACCCATTTAGATACGTAGTCGACTGCTACAAGTATGTACTTGTTTCCGAATGATTTAGGAAATGGGCCCATGAAATCTATTCCCCATACATCAAAGACTTCACATATCTGAATGCCTTTTTGAGCCATCTCATTTTAGGCTGAGATGTTCCCGGCTCTTTGACAAGCATCGCATGCCTGGATCAAAGCGTGTGTGTCTTTATATATGGTGGGCCAGAAAAATCCTGCATCAAATACTTTCCTAACCGTGGTGGCAGTACTGTGGTGACCACCAGTTGGTCCTTCATGATAGTGTTTGAGGATATCTAGGGATTCCTTTCCTGATACACACCTATGAACAACCTGATCGACAACTATCCTAAAAAAGTATGGATCTTCCCAGAAATAGAACTTATGGTTGGAAAAGAACTTCTTCCGCTGTTGATGAGTTAGCTCTTTTCTTAAGATTTTACAAGCCAAGTAATTTGCGAAATCAGCAAACCAAGGACTTTCATCCTCCTTTTGCATGACTGCTTGGATATGCATGATAACTTCACGTGGGAAATTATCATAGATAATTTCTTTCTGAGGTTCTTCTGAAGCTGGGCATTCTAAGCGTGAAAGATGGTATGCGGCTACATTTCCTGCTCCTTTCTTGTCCTTGACTTCTATGTCGAACTCTTGGAGTAAGAGAATCCATCAGATTAGTTTAGATTTGGCATCCTTCTTGTTGAAAAGGTATCGTATGGTGGCATGGACGTTGTAAACTATGGTTTTGGAAAGAACTAGGTAGGATCTAAACTTTTCAAAGACAAAAACTACTTCTAGTAATTCGTTTTCTATCGTGGTATAATTTTCTTGTGCATTGTTAAGAGTTTTATTAGCATAGTAAATTGGGTGAAAATGTTTTTCTTTGCGTTGTCCAAGTATGGCTCCAACTGCAAAGTCACTTGCATCGCACATGATTTCAAAAGAAAGGGTCCAATCAGGTGTAGTCATGATTGGTGCGTTGACAAGTTTTTCTTTTAATTTGCTAAATGATTCAACACATTCTTTAGAGAAGACGAACAGTGCGTCCTTCTCCAGAAGTTTAGTCATATGTCTAGCAATTTTGGAGAAGTCTTTTATGAAACGATGATAGATCATGCATGACCTAGGAAACTTCTAATGGCTTTGACTAAAGTTGGTGGTAGGAGTTTAGAAATGGTTTCTATTTTTGCCTTGTCAACTTCTAATCCTTCTTGAGATATCTTATGACCGAGAACAATGCCTTCTTTGACCATAAAGTGGCACTTTTCTCAGTTGAGTACTAAATTCACTTTAAACAATGATCGAATAAGTCTCCAAAGACTGAGAAGTCGTCCATGAAAACTTCCATAGATTTTAAATCATTTTATGAAAGATGGCTATCATGCAATGTTGGAAGGTGCCTGGAGCATTAAATAGTCCAAATGGCATTCTTTGGTAGGCGAAGGTTCCATACAGACATGTAAAGATGATTTTCTCCTGATCTTTAGGAGCAATGGCAATTTGAAAGTATCGGGAGAATCCATCAAGAAAGTAGTAGAACATTTTTCCATATAAGCGTTCAAGCATTTGATTGATAAAAGGAAATGAAAAATGATCTTTTCTTGTGGCGTCATTAAGCTTCCGGTAATCAATGCAAACTCGCCAGCCTGTGATGGTCCTCATTGGGATTAGCTTGTCCTTTTCGTTCATTACAACTGTCATTCCTCCCTTCTTTGGTACTACTTGAACTGGACTAACCCAATGTGAATCCGAGATTGGGTAGATTAATTCGACATCAAGGAGTTTGATTACCACTTTCTTCACCACATCTTGCATGTTGGGATTGAGACGTATTTGATGTTGGACCACAGGTTTGTATTCTTCCTCCTTGAGAATTTTGTGAGTGCAAAAGGAAGGACTGATGCCTTTGATATCCATGATCTTCCATGCCATAGCCTTCTTATGGTTTTTGAGAACCTTAAGAAGTTCGTCATTCTCTATTTTAGAAAGGTGAGATGAAATAATTACTGGGAGTTGAGAGCCTTTTTCTAGAAAGGCATATTCGAGATGTTTTAGGAGTTCTTTTAGTTCTAAGGCTTGTGGTTCTTCGATTGATGTTTTTGATTTTTCATTATGTTCGGTGATCTCACACACTACTTATGATGTTTCTTGATAATTATCAATAGTATTGAGATTATCGTGTTCTAAGGTGGGTTTAATGTTTACATCAGTTAAGATCTGTGTTTCTAATGGGTTGTTAATGGAAGATTTCCGCACATAGCAACTCACGATGCAATCGATGATGTCGACACAATATAATGAATCATCATGATGTTGCGGATGTTGCATAGATTTCCCTAAGTCAAAAGTGATAGCCTCTTCATTAACCCTGAGAGTGAGTTTTCCGGTGCAAACATCAATGATAGCCTTTGTAGTGGCTAGAAAGGGTCTTCCTAAAATCAGATGTACACTTTTGTCTTCTTCCATATCTAGAATTACAAAATCTATTGGGAAAACAAATTTGTCAATTTTGACAAGCATGTTTTCAACAATTCCCCGAAGATATTTAACAGATCGTTCAGCTAACTGAATGCTCATGCGTGTGGGTTTTGGTTCTCCTATCCCTAGTTTTGCAAAAACCGCATAAGGTATTAAATTAATACTATCTCCTAGGTTGGCCAGGGCATTGCTAACAAATAAATTTCCTATGAGATAAGGGATAGTAAAGCTCCCTGGATCGGTCATGTTTGGCGGAAGCTTGTTTTGGAGGACAACTGAACATTCTTCACTCAGGGTGACATGTGATAGCTCCTCCAGCTTCCTCTTTTTTGTCAGCACTTCTTTGAGAAACTTAGCATATTTTGGCATTTGAGAAATGGCTTCAATAAAAGGGATGTTGATGTGGAGTTGTTTGAAGAGTTCTAAAACTTCCCATACTGAGCTTCCAATCTTTCCTGCTTCAGCCGTCCAGTGTATGGAATAGGTAGAACATAAGTTCGGACTGGTTCCTTGGGTTGTACAGTGCCTGTTGGAATCAGTACCTCTTGTGTTTTGTCAGGGGATTCTTTCTCCATAACTGGTTCTAATGTTGGTGAGGCAACAGTGGTTGTACCTCTTCTGAGTGTAAGAGTGTTAGCTGTTGCATTCGGATTAATGATTATTTCTCTTGTAAGAGTGCCAGGTGGTCTTTCGGATAATTGTTGGGCAATCTGTCCGATTTGGGTTTCTAGATTTTGTAGTGATGCTTACTGACTTTTTAGGTCAGCTTCATGTTTTAAAAATACTCCACTGATATCAACAACTCTTGAGGCGGCCTTCTTTTCTGCTTCGTTTGTTTTAGTCATGATTTGGATTAATATTTCTTTGATTTTTGAGTAGCTTGGGTTCTGATGGCTACTGGAACTTTGGTCTTGGAATTGTGGTTTGGGCTGGGAGGATTGATTCATCGGTCTTTTTTTTGAATCCGGGTAGGGTTTGAGTTTTACCTCCGTCCTTCCAACTTAAATTCGGGTGGTTTCTCCATCCTGGATTGTAGTTGTTGCTGAAAGCGTTATTTTGACGGGCGATGAAATCGACTTCTTCCATGGCTGTAATGACTTGTTTGCAGTCACTCGTCTTATGAGTTCCCCCATAAGTGTCACAGGTGATTCTGGTTTTTGAATCGAATTTTTAAGAAAGGGCTTCAAGCTGTGTAGTGACAAGAGTGTTTGAATCGACGTGGTGCAATCCTTTATGTGTTGGTTTAGATCTTGGTGGGTTATAAGTGAAACTTTTCTTTGCTGCCTTCTCCATGATTTCAAATGCTTCGTTAGGTGATTTGGATCCCAGGTCTCCAACGGCGACTTGGTCGATGGCCTGTTTGTTTTGACTGGATTGTGCGTCAAAGAAAGTTTGTACTTGCAACCATACGCTCAGTCCATGGTGTTAGCATCTTCTTATATGACTTTTGTATCTCTCCCATGCTGCGTGTAACGAATCATCATCATCGGTCGGGAATCCGGTAATGCTGTCTTGGTATTTGGCAGTTTTATCAGGCGGAAAGTATTTGAGGAGAAACTCTTCAACCATCTGGTCCCAAGTAGTGATGGAACCAGAAGGTAGGGATTCTATCCATTCTAAAGCTTGACCCCTTAGAGAGGAAGGAAAGAGTTTGAGTTTGATTTGGTCTTCCGAAAAGTTTTGAATTTTAAAGGTTCCGCAGATTTGTAAGAATCGGGATATACGAAAAAGAGGGTCTTCGTCAAGGAGACCATGTTATTGAACTGAATTTTCCACCATATGAATGGTGCTTGATTTGATTACGAAATGTTCGGTGATATCGGGTGGAGCCACTCCATTGCTGTAGCCTTCGAGAGTTGGCTTGGAATATTGGCTCATGTTTGGTTCATTGTTTTGTGCTTCCATCATTTATTCGGTTTGATTTTCTCCTGATGTCGTGGCGTCTACTGACTCGTCTTTGATTGTTTCGGCGGTTTCTGCAGTCCGTTTACGCGTTCGTCGACGAAAGAGTCGTTCCGGTTCAAAAATTGGAGAAACAAGCTCATGTCCGAATGTAGAAGACATGCATGGGATTAATTCAAAATTTAAACTATTTAGATTAAACTAAGGGTTAGGCTAAAGTTAAGCTAAAAGTTAATCTAAGTTATTCTAAAACTAAACTAAGGTATAAGTTAATTAAGCTAAAATAAAGGTTAGGGTAATTAAAGGTAGGCTAGCCTTAAAAATATATAGTTTATTATAAAAGAAAATATAATAAAAAATAAAATAAAAGAAAATTTGTACAATTATAAACAAAGATTAAATTAAAACTTGGATCGTTCTTAGAAAGGTACCGTGTCCCCGAAAACAGCGCCAAATACTTGATGGTGTGCGTGCGGTGTGTTGCAAATTAATAACTGGGAGATTTAAGCTTTGCACAAGATCTTGTTTTAAATTTATAAAAGTGATTTCTACTAAAACTAAACACACACAAAATAGGCAAGTATACCTATAGTATATGTAGGATAGTATTGGTAAGAACCAAGTATCAACCCGTGGACACAAATGTTTCTAATAATGAATCTTCGTCTTACTTTAATCAGAGGGTTTAATCATTTTTGAGATTGATTTTTAAACTTTTTATAAAATTGATATACTTATATATAATATATAGGTGACAAGAAGAGAAATTCTAAGTGAGTAATTCAATTATATGAAGGTTTACCATATAATATCAAGAATCCACTCCATTATTCCTGAAGATTATTAAATAAACATGTGATAAACTTATCCTAAGAATATATGATAGAATAGTCCTTCATTTCTAAGTGAACATATTCTATGACATAAAAGAAATTAGCATGCGCATTTTCAAGTCCATCCTTTCCTAATTTCATACTACCACGAGAATGTCAATTTAAGTAGACAAGCAGTTTGGTATAGTAGAACGATTAGGATTGACTTCGATTTCTCAAATACCAATCCTAACAACTTCGAGTGGTTGTAGTTAAATCACACAACCTCCCCTTGGTTTATTTAATTAGATTATAATTACACATTCCATTAACGTATGATTTCTTTAACTAGCATGATAACCGAAGCAATTGTGTTAACAGTGTTATTTTAGAATTATCAAAACTAGAGAAATAGATCATAGCTTATATCTCATCATTTCTGTGTACAACATAAGGATCCATGTTTTATCTTGAATAAGGTATCAAAGTATTCTTTTTACCATTTATAGTTTGCAAGAACAAGAGTTAACATGAATGATTTTAAATCATCAACTTTGATGTATTGAATTAAAGTGATAAAACATTTCTCCATCAATGGATAATTGCAAAATAACCATGTACTATACCAAACTAAACCACATGTTTCACATAATCATCAAGTAAAACAAAACTTCTTCATAGATTATAGAAGGTAATTGGAGTTTAGCTCATAATGAGCATGGTTATGAATATAAAAAGAGATGATGATGACAAACACATGATTAAACTAGAACAACCTAACCAAATGTGGATGAATCTCCCTTCTTAATGATGATGGATTATGGTGATGTTGATGATGATGGATGATGGTGATAACCTCCAAGCCTTCAAACTCCTCACAAGATCTTCAATATGTGTGTAATGTGGGTGTTTTTATAAGAGAAATCCGTTTATTCGAGCATACCAAGTGAGTGCAACTTAAGCCTCTATTTATAGGCTGTCTGAAGAGAGGGGCACAGCCCCGTGCCATAAGAGGCACGGCCCCATGTCTAGGTGTCCTAGTTGCATGTTGTCATATCGTAGATGATGACTCACCACGGAGGGCGTGCTTTTGGGGCACGACCCCATGCTTTTTAACAACATGTGCTTAATTCCATTTTGTCTTATCTGAAGGTGACCACAACCTCGTTTTTGTGGGGCACGGCCTCATGCTTTTGGTCTTCAGTATTTGTCTTTTCTTGTAGATTTTTGTCTTTTCTTGTGTTCAAAAGCATGGGGGCATGGTTCATGGGGCACGGGGGCGTGGTTGAGGCTTTTCTTGGGTTTTCTTTTGTTTTTCTTCGTCTTTTCACTTGTTTCTTCGTTTAAGGCTTGGATTTACATGAAATTGCATTTTAGTGTGATAAGTAGCCTTCTAAGCTAGTGTATTTGATAGAAGTTGCAGTTTTTAGAGATTATTTGATGCTGTAAAGATGTATAATTTTATATACATTAGTGCTTGATGAAAACAACTTTCTAAAAATCCAAGTTTACTCGAATGTATATAATCATAAAAGTGTACTCGATGATACATGAATAATTCTCTTAATGAAAAATAAGTATCAAGTATGCTCGAATGAGTTAAACTTTAAATAAAAACACTTGTGTTTGCTTGAAAGTTAAAAAAACATCAAAGTTTACTCGAAATAACATATGTAGACATATCAAGGTTAAAATGAAACTCTTTTTGACTTCAACTATTTTTCAAATAGTTTTCTCATTAAAGTGCAAAGTTTAAGAGCAAATGGTGCATAATGAGATCAAATTTCAGTTGTATCCTTCCAAATCTTTTTCTCTTTTATGAAAAGATCTCGACATGGGATAATATTGATTAAGTCACCTTTCAATACTTCATTCCCAGCAGTATTGTGACAGATCAGGCAGGTTAATGGCGGGTTAAGACTTAGCATGAATTTCATTACTATGGTGATATGCTTAAGATTCAGTTAAGTGCATAATGCAAAAATGGATAACACTTATTGTACTATGGTGCCCCATATCTCTTATCAAAGCTTATTTGGCTTTCTCCAGATCACCCCAATTTGACTTCACCCCCCTGATATTTGGTCAAAATATTTTTCATGACAGAACACAAAAACTTTTCTTAATGAATTTTTCTTTTCAAAACATTTCAAACAGTTGAGGTTGAACGTTGGACTTACATGCCACGCAATACGGACTTACTAGCCCTCCATTCAATACGTTTAGGACTTATAATGATGCCCTGCCTTTGTAGTTCTAGTTTTAACCCTCTTGTTTGATTTTCTTTAAAAATTTGTGAACATATTCAACTTTTGGTTGATAATAAAACTTTTGTTCACATTTGTTCTTTGTCATATCTATAAGTTGTTTCATTTTGAGTGACCAAATACCAACAGGCTCGTGTATGACTGGATAATAACTTTTCTGCCTATCATTCGGAGAGATTTATCTTGAAACATGCATATTCAACATTGTATCTCCATATTAAGCTTAGCATATTCATATGCTTGTATCACCTCAGTTTTTACACATCATGGAAAGCAATCATACATATTAATGACTTCTTTAATGCTTTGAACTGAATAATCTTATCATATCTCAGCACCATAAACTTGCTCAGTTAGTCAACAATGTTTTGTGAAAATTTTCTTGAAAGATATTCATTTGAGAATGCAAATTTAACACAAAAGCATAATTTTGACACAAGCAAAGAGTAACATATTCAAAAATAATCAGAATATGAGTGACATGAACTAATACAAGCAGACTTAACATAATGTTCAACCAAGACTAATTGTTTGGATGAGAAAAGACTTAAGGAAGATTGGAATCTTCTCAACCTCCTTGGAAATGTCTAAGTATGGAAACCGAGCACACTTAGGTCTCCCATCAAGCTTAAACTTAATCAAGCAAGGTATTTTGCTCTTTGAGCAAAGTTATCTTCTAGAATTCTTCTTAAGTGTTACTTCAAGCAAACTATACTTCATCAAGCAAGGTTGTTCTTCAAGTCAAGCACGGTTTATTTCAGAGCAAACTCTTGACTAAACCAAGCTAAAACTAAGTATTTTGGTGGATCAAGCAAGGTTTATTTATAATAAACAGTGGTCCCAGCAAGCTTGTATGAAGTTGATAAAGAAATTACTTAAGGACTTCAAATGAGCAAGGTTCAACCCCAAGCAAGGTACAATGTCACCAGCACACTTGGACTTGTTCAAATAAGTTAAAGAAACAAAAGGTTGAAGGGATCTCTGAAGAACAAGTTTGCTTGTAGGATATATATCGAGCAAAGTTTGGTATTATTATAAGGAAGATTGAACCCTGCTTGATAAATATTTTCTAAGGAAAATATTCTAAGTAAAGCTTACTCAGAGAACTTTCTCCAGCACACTTAATGGTTACCAGGTCTGCTCGTTAAAGACAAAAGATGCAAAGCTTGCTCGAAGACCTGTTTACACTTGGAATGTTTTGTAATACATTTGAATATGTTTAGTATTAATCATTAGGGTTTCTAGAAGGAATGTCAGGGTATTTCTATAAAAGGAAACTTTAGGGCACACCTATGACAACAACGGACACTGAGCGAATATTGTGATTCGACGGCTGTCTTTATCATGTACGGAAAAGCTGCCAAGAATTCAAACATTCAAGAGGAAAAGAAAGCAAAAACGATTCCCGTAGTAGCGGCGAGCGAAATGGGAGCAACCTAAATCGTCAAAAAGGGGTTGTGGGAGAGCAATACAGGCGTCGTGCTGCTAGGCGAAGCAGTAGAATGCTGCACCCTAGTTGGCAAAAGTCGAGTAGCCGAAGGCATCAATAGCTTACGCTCTAAACCGAGTAGCATGGGGCACGTGGAATCTCGTGTGAATTAGCAAGTACCACCTTGCAAGGCTAAATACTCCTGGGTGACCGATAGCGAAGTTAACATATGTCATTTATAGTTTATCTTTTTCTATTTCTTTTCTATATATGGAAAGTTTCAAAATCATCATATAATAATCCAGAAATTGCAATAGTAAAGAAAAAGGGAGGTTTGTGATGATTTTGAAATCTTTTCTACCAGGTAATCTAGTATTCTTATGCATGAAGATAATCAATTCGGTCGTTGTGGTCAGACTCTATTATGGATTTCTGACCACATTCTCCATAGGACCCGCCTAGGAAAGGACTCCAAAAAATAAATTAGTCTATAATTTAACGCATAGTCATTTTTTTAGCTTTCTTCCTGAAAAAAATCATTTGTAATCATAACTCAAGTTCACGAATTCTAAAATATCTTTAAAATATCTTAAAGATATTCATATTTTTATTTTTTTGAGTGGTATTTAACCCCCCCCCCCATCTCGTTTAAAATAGATTTGGATTCTGTATTTGGATCCGTGAGTCAATTGAAGTTGCGTTTCCTTGTTCTGGGATCCTTTATCTTGGTTTTAAATCATTGGGTTTAGACATTATTTCGGTGCTTCTTAATCCTTTCAAAATGGTAGCAACATACCCCTTTTCGTGATTTCTTTCTATCAAAGAATCATACCGATGGTTTATTCGTGCGCGATACACCGTGAATCAAAAAGTTTTAGACGTTCCAACAAAATTGCACTTCACACTCCAAATTTTTGATGATGAAATGAATATTTCGTGGGTGAAATAGAGGTATTTCGTGGGCGAAATAGAGGATATCTCGATTGGGGAGAAAACGGGGAAATCCCATATGACCAAATATATCTGACAAGTCACACTATATGTCAAGCCAAGATGCATCTTCCTCTCCAGGACTTTGAAAAGGTACTTTTGGAACACCAATAGGCATTAAATGGAATAAAAAAGAACTAAGTACTATATTTTACTTTGATGTGGAAACGTAACAAAGCCTTTCTTTTTCTTTATAATATTGTACTTTATCCTAATCAGATATTATTCAATTCATAAGATTTTATTCATAATTTATGAAAATTTTATAAAACCCTAACTGATTTTCGTTGTATCCTTCATAATATAAATGGAAATCTTTTGAGTTACTTTGTGTATTTGTTACTTTCCTGTCCATTGAGCAATATTAATAGTATTATTGATTCCGCCTTTAATATTATTTGGTTTTTCATAAAACAGTATGTCGTAACCTTCTTGTCAACACGTTTGTGTGGGTTACAGTTGTGAGTGATTGAGTGTTTATGAGAGCTATACAGGACCGACAAGTGGCATCAGAGCTTGTTTTTGCTGTTTTTGTGAATAACTATTGCTAAATATTGCTGATTTTGAAGATTAAGAATGACGTCAGCTTACAACTGTTCCATTGGTGTGTGACATCAGCTGCCCTGTTTTTCATTTTTCTCAGATCTACAATATTGTTGAGGTTTAAAAGTGTTTCTTACCCAGAGCTACATTAAAGTTCTTTCCATTATTATAGATCTTGCTCTTATTCATCCAGGTACATCGGATTTGAGAATTTTGTCCACAGATCTGATTATTTTTCAAGATTGTTTAAGTTTTTGTTTAATTTTGTTAAGTTTTCAAGTAATTTTTCATCCCAAAAATATTTTGAAATACCAAAAAATATGTCTGGATCAATGGATGAGCAAGAGGTTTCTACTAACAAGATTCCTAGGCTGTATGGACAAGAAAACTACATCAAATCGAAGGTGTTGTTTGAGGCTGCCGTTGGTTACAATGATGTTGAAATGTGGAATTCGATTAAGAATGGGCAATATGTTCCTGATGGCACAGCAAACAACCAAACAGTTGAAAGAACAATGAAAAAGAAAGATGACAGAGCCTTATCTATGTTGAAGTTGGGTTTATCATGGGAATCTTGACCGGTGTGGCTCATCATACTATAGCAAAAGCAATGTATGATGTTGTAGTAGAGATGTTTGAAGGAAACACCGAGCTTAAGGATATCAAGAAGGACAGGCTGAAGCAACAGCTATACCATTTCGAGGTTAGGGAGGGTAAACGATTGAAGTCAGTTTTGTAGATGTTCGTGGCTATTGTCAATGAGATCAGAACAACTGACCTTGCAATCACAGAATGGTACACTCCTAGCAAATTCATCAAGCAGAAACCCAACTTTTCAGTCCTCAAGCTTGAGGATGTTATTTGCTTTTTGCAAGCAGCAGAGCATGAGATGATAGAGAATAATATGATCAAAGAAGACATGCCAAGTTTTCAAGAGGCTAATGCTCTTATTTCCCCCATGGGAAATATGTCTACAAAGAATCAACAACAAATTCCCATAATAGAAGAGCCAAGTGAATATGGTGGTGAGATACCAATGATGTTTATTGCTGGTCAGTCAACCAATCAAGGTGGACAATCAAGATTCAATGTCCAATTGATTGATGACAATGATACATCCTCAATGGCCAGTGGACATGCTCTTTATAGTGCTGGAAATGTGAACCATGGAAGTGATTATCAAGCTCTCTTCTCCATGTTCACTGAGTCTTATAATGCTTTTGTAGCAATGAATCTGATTCATACTAGTGTGGTTCAAGAAGATCTTGAACAAATTGATGCTGATGACTTAGAAGATATGGATCTGAAAAGGCAGGCTCCAATGATTGCTGTGAGAAGTAAGAGGATGTATAGCAGAACTGGGAGGTCATTGGTTTCATGACCAAATGATAGAATTGGATTTGAAAATCCAAGGCTATTTGCTACAACTGCCAATTACCATGACACTTTTCAAGAGAATGTAATCAGCCAAGCCATTTTCAGAACAACAATCAACAAAGAAATCAATTTCAATATCAAAATCAGAATCAGGGTCAGCAGAGTAATTTCAACAACTACAACAACCATCAACAACAGAATCATCAACAAGTAATCCCACAACAACAATCCTTTCAATGAAACCAGAAAATCCCTCCACAAGCTACTTTAAATAAGAACATAAACAATACCAACCAACCAAGAAATCAAGGGAATGTTGCATTAGCTCAACAACAGCAAGAAGGTGTATTTGATTGGAGCAATCATGCTGATGACATTGAAAAAGCCAATGTAGCATTCATGGAAAAAAAAAATAGAGAATGAAGCTGAGTCCTCATCATCTCAGGTACATTCAGATCTTTCAAACCTTGAAATACTTGAAATGAATGAATCTTTGAGAAAAACAGTTAGTAAACTACAAAGTGAATGTTTTAAGAAACAAAGCATGATAAATGTCTACGAAACAAGTGAGTTGACCTATGAGAACCAAATTAAGAGTCTAGAACATGATTGTATGGACAGTTACACCATTCAGTCTAGGTATGCAACTGAAATTAAAGAGCTTAAGAAAATTTATCTTGATGAGAAGTTGAAAAATACTCAACTTCAAGTTGAGAATGATTTTTTGAAAAATTTGGTGTCAACTGGAAACATTTGTGGTAAATTGAAGAAGATCAAGGAGGAGGATAAGTATAACGTTGTTCCTCCATCTTTTAATGATAATTACTCATTGAAAGTGGATAAAGAAAACAGAAATGCTTACCTTGATCAGTTTAGAGAAGTGTTTGAAGATAGAAAGGAGTTTGTTGAGATTTACAAGTTGGTTGAGGTTAATGACAGGGGTGAGTTTGTAATGAAGGATGTTGAAACAAATGTTGAAAATTCTGTTGGTGCGCAAGTCTCAGAAGATGACTTTGATGATGAATTGTTGGATAGAGATGACTTGAGTGATTCAAGTGAAAAAAGTTCAAGAAATGAAAGCGTAATGGAAGATAAGAATGGCAAATAGGAACCCAAGAACAAGATTCCTTTGCTGCCAAAGATAACTCCCAAGACGAGAAAGCATCATGAGCAAATGAGAAGGGAAAGCCAAAATTTTTGATATTTTTTGTAACACCCCGTAACCGCAGCGGAAACGTACACGGGATGCAACAGACACATCTGATATCAACAGCATTGCTTATAAAGAAAATACCACTACATTAATTTATATCATATTACATTGTTGCGAGTTTCGTTACCGTCTAGGTGTTACACACATGTTTTACCGATAAGACATTAATATATTCATTACAAAATATAGATCAGCAAGCTTCCAACAAGTAGCACAGATCATTAAGCACATATCAATCATTCAAACTTGGGCATACCTAGAAAACATGTGAAGAAAACGGGTCAACTACGAATAGTTGGTGAGTTTCACTAATTTAAATAAACATTGACAGATCATTTTAATAATCATTTATTAGCAATGTAATTATGCTGGGAACTATGTTTCCCCAGAACGTTTTCATTAATCTTCTGGGAACTATGTTACCCCAGAACAATAATAACCTCTGGGAACTATGTTACCCCAGAACAATAATAACCTCCGGGAACTATGTTACCCCAGAACAATAATAACTTCTGGGAACTATGTTACCCCAGAACAATTCCACACGATAAACAATTTATATATATTCTGTGCATCAAACCATATATATATAAATATACAAGTGTTTCCATACGATCGGTATGTACTTAAATACTTTAATAAAGACATGCTTTCCGCCCCGGGACAATATTTAAAACAGTTCAGTAAAAGGGGCTCGTGAAAACTCACCTTTCTGTGAGTCGGGACGTGATACAACGAACTGCTATAATCCTGGATCTGTAATATGATATCTAGTCGTTACTATATAATTCCTCATAAATTAAATCCGTGTCAATCGGTACATCTGGGGACATTGTTAACCCAGTACTGTACTCGATCCGGGGACAATGTTAACCCCGTGACACTTCTAAGGACTCAGATTGTGACATTACTTAGAGTCTGACGGTCAAAATTATCATTTTTATGTTTTCCTTGATTTGCGTGCCTAGCACGGTTATCCGTTTTTAGTTTCAAAAATGAGTTTGTTCACATCCGACCCAAAAATGGTGTTTGACTGGTATTTTAGTTAAAGTGATGAAATTAGAGCTCGGTTTGGACACCCCGTTTGGCCGCGGGGCCCGTTTCCGTCCTTTAGGTGCCGGAAACAGTAAAATCGGGTAAAATTACCCAAATCATCCGAATTATTTTCGGATGATTTACTTTTACTTAATTTACTTAGTTTTATGAAAATGGTCCATTTTTAGGTTTTTTTATATACCAGTCAGCTCGCTTATGCGAACTTTGCCGGTTTACACGTTTTAAGCTTTAGAAATTTGTTTTTATGTTCTTTTTAGCACAAATAATTACCCGTTTAGTCTCGGGTCTTGAAATTTTACACAACACTTATTTTGACAGTAAGAAATTTTGCAAAAATTTTTCCAGATTTAATTTTTATATTTACATTTATTTATCTATTTTTAATCATCATTAAAACACTAAATATGTCAAAAATACCAAAAGACTTTAGAAAAATCCCAAATTTTTCCGGGATGATCCTCGCCATCCTCATAACTCCCTGGAATTTTTCCAGAACCCAAAACTCATTTTTCAAGCCATTTTCACAAAAACCGAGCTAGAAAGCCCTAGAACTCGTTTTACCGAAAAGCCCACTTAGACTTCTCCAACTGAGCTCAAATTTTGTGTGTGACTTTTATATGTTATAAAGAGCTTATCTTAAATTGTCCAGAATTTTTCATCATGTTTAGCTATTTTTAACCATTTTTAGCCAAAACCGAGCATTAAATTCACCAAATATTCATCCTTTATCCAAAAATTACCAAAAATTCACAGATCTCATATTTTCATGTGTATATCATCTCTGTGAAATTTCATGACCCGACTCTAAGCACACTACAATCTGTCCAAAATCATAGAATCACACGAAAACCGAACTATCTTGTGTTTTCTAGCGTTAGATTGCAAAGATCTTGGTTTCTAGCCTTTGCTAGCCACTAGATACAACACTTACAAGCACAATAACACTATACCAAGCAAGTTACACCAACAATCAAACCATTTCTTTCATAGTGTCGGTTTTGATATAAAAACAAAGGTTTTAACCGTAAAAATCCGTTCTCGACTCTTTTTACTCATTTCTTGGACCAAGATCCCTTGTATAACTTGTATACATCTCTTGATCATGCAAGAGTCGGTTACATCTCGGGTTTTCACCCGTCTTTCACATGGAAACTCATTTTACAAGATTTCAACCGTAAAATTTCGTTCTAAACTCTTTTAACTCATCACTTGGATCAAGATCCTTTGTATAACTTGTATACATCACTTGATCATGCGAGAATCGGTTTCAACTCGGGTTTTCACCCATTTTTACATTTGAAACCTCCTTTTCTCAAGATCATGAAGTTGGGAACAAGATTCAAACATTAAAATATGTGTTATACCTTGTAAATCTTGGTGGAAATCAAAGATTTTGGATGAATGTTCAAGAGTTTGGAGAGGATTTGGAGAGAAATTTTGAAGAAAAAAGAAAATGTAATTTGTGAGTGTGTGGACAAGGACCGATCGGTCCAAGTTATGTGTGGGGTGGGGCCCACACATCCATTCTAGGCCACACATTCGGATTTTCGTAATCCGGATAATGTTTTGGATAATCTGGCTCAGTTCGTTTCTCGTTTAAACTCGTAATTCGGCTTAAAACGAGCCTAAAATGGTCGTTTTTCGGTTTAAAATAAAATTTACATAAAATCGACTTAAAAACTTTAAAAACTTAAACCATGACATTTATTGACTTAAAACATCATTTTATTAATGATTACGCATCTTTTTCGGCTTGATTGATTATCTCTTGCTTGGTTTGATGTTAAAGGTTTCGTTTAACGTACCGACATACTAATAAATCGAAATCCTTTTTCTGTGCTATAATTCACTTATCCCGAAGCTTTAATACTTCGTAAACATCACTAAACATTATATATTTCGTCTATAATGTAATTCCCGATTCGTTCGGGTTTCAATAACCGTTCATCGATTAATCGTTATTCCGATACGACTAGTTGTACATTCGAGTATAATTCGTACTGTGAATCTTATATACTCGTATAAACACATTATAATTCATATATTCAGTATTGAATAACACGTAAATAGTATATTCCGGCTAGGGTATACCTGAATTTGCCGGAATCGTTACATTCTCCCCCCGTTATAAAAATTTCGTCCTCGAAATTTTACGCGTCAACTACTTCCTTTTTAGGAAATAGGTGGGGGTATTTCTTCCGAAATTCGTTATTTCGTTCCGATGTATATTCTGGGCCTCGTTGCGAGTTCCATCTAACTTTGACCAACGAGATCTTATTGTGTCTAAGTTGCTTGATTTTCCCATCTACTATTTCTATGGGCTCCTCTACAATGTTGAGCTTATCATTTATTTGAACACCCTCTAAAGGTAACACCGACGTCTCATCCGACAGACACCTTTTCAAGTTCGACACGTGGAACACGTTGTGAACTGCACTTAGTTCATCAGGCAGTTCTAATCGGTATGCTACAGGACCGATTTTTGCAATAATGTCGAATGGTCCAATATATCTAGGGGCTAACTTCCCCGCCTTTCCAAATCTAACCACACCCTTCCACGGTGATACTTTCAAATACACTTTATCACCTTTCTCGAATGATAACGGTTTTCTACGGTTATCTGCATAACTCTTCTGCCGATCCCGCGCGGCCTTCAGATTGTTTTTAATTTCAAGAATTTTGTTGGTCGTTTCCTGGACCAGATCTAATCTAATAACCTGTGCGTCGCCCACTTCTGTCCAGCAGAGTGGCGATCGGCATTTCCGTCCATACAATGCTTCGTAAGGCGCTGCCTTTATACTGCTATGGTAACTATTATTATAGGAAAATTCTACGAGTGGGAGATGTTGATCCCAATTTCCCTTAAAATCCAGTACGCATACACGAAGCAAATCCTCCAGTGTTTGGATGGTCCTCTCAGACTGACCGTCGGTCTGAGGGTGGTATGCTGTGCTTAAATTAATACGCGTTCCCAACACTTCTTGGACAGCTTGCCAAAGCTTGGAGGTGAAATGACTATCCCGATCAGAGATGATTGAGATGGGTATCCCATGACGAGACACAATTTCATTTATATAAATCTGCGCAAGTCTCTCAGTGTTATAATTATTTCTAATCGGGATAAAATGTGCCGATTTGGTTAATCGATCCACGACTACCCAAATTGCATCATGTCCTCGGGAAGTCTTGGGGAGGTGTGTCACAAAATCCATCGTGATTTGCTCCCACTTCCATTCGGGAATTTCCGGTTGTTGTAACATTCCTGAAGGTTTCTGGTGCTCCGCCTTAACCCTCGCACACGTCGTACACTTGCCGACGTATGTGGCTATATCCTTTTTCATACCCGGCCACCAGTAGAACTCCTTCACATCCTGGTACATCTTATCCGATCCCGGATGTATGGAATATTTCGATTTATGCGCTTCGTCCATGATTAATTTACGAAGGTCATGGAGGGTCGGGATCCAAATCCGATTTTTGAAATAGAGAATTTCGTCCACGCGCTGTTCGAAATTCTTCTCGCTACCGTAAAGTCCCTCTTTTTCCAATTGTTCCTCTTTCAACGCCTCACGTTGAGCGACTCGAATCAAATCCGAAAGGTTCGACTGGACTATCATCCCCAGCGCTCGCACTCGCAATGGCTTAACCCGATCCTTCCTACTCAAGGCATCGGCTACGACGTTAGCCTTGCCGGGGTGATAACGGATGTCACAGTCATAATCGCTTAATAATTCGACCCATCTTCGTTGTCTCATATTCAGTTCTTTCTGATCGAATATGTGTTGCAAACTTTTATGATCGGTGAAGATGGTGCACTTTGTACCGTAGAGATAATGTCTCCAGATTTTAAGTGCGAAGATAACTGCTCCCAGTTCTAAGTCATGAGTAGTGTAATTTTTCTCGTGTACTTTTAAATGTCAGGAAGCATAGGCTATGACTTTATTATTCTGCATCAACACACATCCCAATCCTCTACGGGATGCGTCACAATACACGACAAAACCATCGTCTCCGTCGGGGACACTTAAGATCGGCGCTTGGCACAATCTTTGTTTTAGCGTTTGAAACGCCGCTTCCTGTTCTTCTCCCCAATCATACTTTCGATCCTTTTGAGTCAGAAGGGTTATAGGTTGGGCAATGCTGGAAAAGTTTTCTATAAATCGACGATAGTATCCAGCTAAGCCTAAGAATTGGCGGATTTCCTTTGGCGAATTAGGCGCTTGCCAACTCTTAACTGCTTCAACTTTACTTGGATCAACGTGTATTCCTTGATGGTTTATAATGTGTCCAAGGAATTGCACTTCTTGTAACCAGAAGTTACACTTGGAGAATTTTGCAAACAACTTCTCCTGATTTAGAAGCTCTAAAATTAATCTCAAGTGTTGCTCGTGCTCTTCTTTACTCTTCGAGTAAATCAAAATATCGTCAATAAACACGATGACGAATTTATCGAGGTAGGGTTTACAGACTCGATTCATGAGATCCATGAATACTGCTGGCGCATTTGTTAGCCCGAAAGGCATAACTAAGAACTCGTAATGGCCGTAGCGAGTCCGGAATGCGGTTTTTGGGATATCCTCCTCCTGGATTCTAACCTGATTGTATCCCGATCTAAGATCTATTTTTGAGAAGTAGCTCGCACCTTGTAGTTGGTCGAACAGATCATCGATTCGGGGAAGAGGATACCTATTTTTGATTGTCAACTTGTTCAACTCCCTGTAATCAATGCACATTCTAAGGCTCCCGTCCTTCTTTTTCACGAATAGTACCGGTGCACCCCACGGGGAATAACTAGGACGAATAAATCCTTTATCCAACAATTCTTGCAACTGGTTGGATAATTCTTGCATCTCAGATGGTGCAAGTCGGTAAGGTGCCTTAGCAACAGGGCCAGCTTGAGGTAACAGATCGATTCTGAATTCGACCTGTCGGGTTGGCGGTAATCCAGGAAGTTCCTCTGGGAAAACTTGTGAAAATTCGCGTAGCACTGGAATATCGTCCACCTGTTTTTCCTCAGAATCAGTGGCCGTCAGGCTCGCTAGATACGCCACACATCCCTGACGTATATATTTTAATACCTTGAGGTGGGATATAAATGGTATCATGGTGCCGGATTTTTCTCCATGCACTAATACCTCCTCGTCATCCGACACCCGGATCTTGACGATTTTCTTTTCACAGTTTATTTCTACCCTGTTACGTGCTAACCAATCCATTCCCACTATCACGTCAAAACTACCCAATTCTACCGGTAACAAGTCGATCAGAAAGGATTGTTCGTTCAGAATAAAAGGGCAATTCCGAACTATCTGATTAACTATCATGGTTTTACCGTTAGCGACTTCTACGGTGTAAGGTTCTATGGTTTCACCAATAGGAAGGTTTGCTATCGACAGAAATCTAACGGAGACAAAACTTCTATCGGCTCCTGTATCAAATAATACAGAAGCGTAATGATCAGAGACGAGGAATGTACCTGTCACTACGCTGGGGTCCTGGCGTGCCTCGTTCGCCCCCATCACGAATGCTCGGCCTCGCGCCGGATTGGATGACGATGCCTGACCCGCGGGTTGCCTCCCGTTTCCTCCCTGGTTCAGTTTCGGACAATGTCTTTTGAAGTGATCCATGCTGCCGCATTCATAGCAAGCACGGTTGGTGGTCACCATTTGGTTTCCTTGCGGGTTCTGCTGTCGGGCTGGTCGGGTCTTAAATGGCTGCGCACGGATAGGTTGCGATTGTCGGTTCAGGTTGTTCAGATTTGTCTTACAATTTGGTGCGTAGTGTCCAATCCTGCCACACCGGTGGCACACCACCTCTTTGCACACGCCAGCATGGTGGTAACCACATTTCCCACACTTAGGAAACGTTCCCTTCTGCGGTTCTTGCCTTTCGCCCGAACTAGTCATGGCGTAGTTCTGGGCAGTGGGTCTAGCACGTTTACCTTGTTGCTTTTCCTGGGTCCTATGGTCATGTGTACCCCGCTTTCCTCCAGCGGACTCTCCTGCCACCTTCAGTGACCCGCTCCTTACAAAATCGTACGTTACGATACCCGCTTGCGTCACCGCACCCTCATATGTCTGGTGTCCCCCAGAATTGACTATACTCCTTACAACTGGAGTTAGTCCCCAAATATAACGCTCCACCCTCTTCGATTCTGGTGTGACCAACCATGGTACCAATCTCGCCAACTCATTAAACCGGTTTGTATAACCCAAGTGGTCCGCCCCCCGCATCTCCAGATTCCACAATTCATTTTCTAATTTCTGCAATTCGTTTCTCGGGCAGAAATGTTCCAATACAAGAGCCTTGAGCTCCGTCCAGGTCATGCGGTTTGTCGTCGCCTGACCGCGAGTCTGCACTATCGTGTTCCACCATGTCAAGGCATGGTCCGTGAATGTGCAGGCAGCATACTTAACAACACAATCCTCGGGGTAGTTGCTGATATTTACAACGGATTCTATTTTCTCGATCCACTTAACCAACCCATTGGGTCCTTCAGACCCGCTAAACTCTAGAGGTTTGCACAACATAAAGTCCTTGATCGAACATCCCCTGGATGCACGAATCGGTTTAGTACGGTTCGTCTCTACCGTAGGTATAGGGCCATTACTATCAGTAACGACCACCCTAGGCGGTGCGTCATTACTCGGAATCGTGTTTTCATTCTGCGGAGGATTAGTATTTCGTTCCCCGTCATTATTGGTTGTCGTTTGATTGCTCGGAGGGGTTGGATTGGTCGAGTTGTTAATACTGGCGGCGATGCGCGATACTATATCTGGTATCGCCGCCTCCAACTGGCGAGCAATCAGACGGCTCACGTCCACTTCCGACAATTGGGCTGAACGTTTTGGTGCCATTCTACACAACATCAAGAAAATATATATAATCAATACAAATTCCAATCATAAAACACAACAAACATTCCATTCATTAATAAACGTTAGTACATATTACACAAACATCTGTTCACATTACTTTCCTGTCACTATTACATTAGATAAGTTTTCCTACATAAGGCCTATGTCGGCATCATCTCGACATAACCCGCAACGGGTCAGTGCTTGAATGATACCCAAAAGTATCTATACTGATATGCCCCCAAAAGAAACCCACCCTAAGGGCCAGTGGTTGTATTATAACTAAACAAGATTCACTCCATGTTAGCATCACCACTAACTGCTTACACAGAGTATCAAAAAAAAATGGTCCCTGTCTATCCCCAACCAAAACAACTAAACATGGTGGTAACCAACCCCCACCAACATCGCCACCAACACCACTAACACCGCCATCATAACCCGAACCCGACTCTCCATCCGGTCAAGCATCCATTGGGAGTATGAGCACTCCCTCTTCAGCTGGTGTCACACCCGGCCCTGAGCGGCGGAAACAGCCGGGCGCGCACGAGTGGGGATTGATAATTAAGCACGGGCCATTGCAAAACATTCAAAGATTTTTATTGCGCATGAGAAGTTTAGTACAAACACATTACATTGTTCAAAGATTACAAAAAGAAACATCCAAGTATAAAACTGAAGATTTCCTCGCCATATCCCCTTGCGCGGCGGGTAACCGTGCGCATCGAGGGATAAAACCAAAATCTTCCAAAAAGCTTGTTTAGATGTTCAGCGTGTGGTGCTCTAAGTGTGACTCCATGCGCTACCTAGTTATCTCCTGAAAGACACGTAAAAACATTTGAATCAGTATAAACTGAGTGAGTTCACAAGTTTTAGTAACTTGATAAAATCATTCTGAAACATTTCTGGCAACATCATTAACATCTGCTTGGTAAAATCGTATTAACACATAATTCTGACAATATTCTGATAAAAATCGTTCCGCGGGTTACGCGTGAATAAATTCTGGATACGGTGCTCGTCTATGTAAGTGGCGCAGCCACTACGAGCTAAATAACGTAAAACCGTCCCGCGAGTTACGCGCAGACGTTTCTGGAAAACTATGCTCGTCTATGCAAAGAGGCATTGCCCCTACGAGCTAAGGATACTGTCCCGCGGGTTACGCGCGAACAATTCTGAGAAACTGTGCTCGTCCATGCAAAGAGGCATTGCCCCTACGAGCATAAGGATAACCGT